>NC_036844.1:10844870-10867132 GCF_002910315.2 Salvelinus sp. IW2-2015 | reverse complement strand
ATTAATCTTTATATCTCTATTTCTGCTTTTTTGTGACTCCTCTCTTTGGTTGGAAAAAATGGCTTGTGTTTTTCTGTGAACTAAGTGCTGACCTAACATAATCGCATGGTATGCTTTCATCATAAAGCCTTTTTGAAATCGGACACTGTGGTGATTAACAACAAGTTTATCTTTAAAATGGTTTGTTAAAAATACTTGTATGTTTGAGGAATTTTAATTATGAGATTTCTGTTGTTTGAATTTGGCGCCCTGCACTTTCAGTGGCTGTTGTCATATCGATCCCGTTAACGGGATCTCAGCCGTAAGAAGTGAACAGGTTTAAGTTCATTCTAGTCTATCCACCGGGATCCAAGAATCAGAAAGCATATTCCCTGTTCCACCAACACAACTCTGTGGAGGGACTACGAACCCATCATRCCCAGCTCCCGCTTTGTTGCTCCCGTGTTATGGAGTATAGAGACCACGGGAACCTGACCCCGGKAAGGTTCCCACTAACGGTTCCTTGTCTGTCTTCCGCGATCAACCTATACTAGAGTGCTACAATGGGGACAGTCCTCTAAATTAACTGGTATCCAGGGGTTAACCGGACGCTGGAGTTCCTGAGAGGACGATGGAGTTCCTGAAGCGGAAATTCTGGTCGCCCAACATGATGGAGGATGTGAGATCCTTTGTTGCGGCCTGTACCACATGTGCCCAAAGCAAGTCCTCACAACAGCGACCGGCTGGGTTGCTCCAACCTCTGCCCATCCCCAGCCGGCCCTGGTCCCCYCTGTCCGTAGATTTTATCACAGGGTTACCTCCATTCCAAGGGTTTACCATTATCCTGGTGGTCGTTGATCAGTTCTCCAAGGCATCCCATTTCATTGCCTTACCCAGGTTGCCRTRAGCGAAGGAGACAGCTGATCTCATGATTACCCATGTCGTTCAACTACACGGACTTCCCCAGGACATTGTCTAGGATCGTGGGCCCCAGTTTGTCACACGGTATTGGAATGCCTTCTGATCCCTGTTGGGGGCATCGGTGAGTCTCTCCTCGGGGTTCCACCCCCAATTGAATGGGCAAACGGAGCGGGCCAACCAGGAGCTGGAGAAGTTCCTCCACTGTTTTGTCTCCACCCAGGCCAGCAACTGGAGCAAGTTCCTCGTCTGGGCAAAGTATGCTCACAACACACTGTCGAACTCGTCCACTGGACTGTCGCCGTTTGAGTGTCAGTTTGGGTCTGCACCCCCCTCCCCTGTTTCTTGAAAAAAGAGGCCAAAGCAGGGGTGCCATCAGCRGAGGCATTCATCACACCTGGATCAGCGCGCAATGCTCCTTGCTCTGCTTCTCTGCCCGACACCAATACCAGGCCAACCGGCATCGAAGGCCTCTTCAGCTCCTCCGACTGGGTCAACGGGTGTGGCTGTCCACCCGTGATCTTCCCTTGAAGGTGGACTCGCGGAAGCTCGCTCCACGCTACATAGGACCATTCAAGATCCTGAGTTGCATCAAGCCGGTCACCTATCGTCTCCAGCATCCCAGGTCTATGAGGGTCTGTCCATCCTTCCATGTTTCCCTCCTCAATATGGTAAGGACCAGTCCCTTCTCTCTCCCCATACCTGCCCCTCCGCCTTCTCGAKTTGTTGATGGTCGCCCTGGCTCTGCGGCTGGAGCTGCTCCTAGGGGAGAGGGGGGGAGTACTGTCATGGTTCCACCTGTCACCAGAGGGCGGCAGAGACCATCCTAGAGACATTAATGACACTCAGGTGTGTCCTATTTACTCATTATGATTTCCATGTTAAAATAGGTGTGTTTTCTGTGGTCCTTTGCAGAAGCTTGAATTGTTTACCATGTGTYTTCGTTTCCTGGGTGAGTTTTCGAGACTTGTTGTTTTTTCAATTGTACTGTGATCCTGCGGCTACCGTTTCTCAGTAAAGTATTATGTTTATCGTTACCCACTGATTCCTTGTCTGGTCTCTTCTCTGCACCTGGGTCCAACCTCACCACGTCCCAAGATGACAGATCATGTCCTGCAGTCTAACTCACTTACAACTCTGAAACACAAATTCACTTACCTGACTAACTGACTTATAACAGATTGAGTTAGCCCTTTCCTGTCGCTCTCTATCTCTCTCTTTCTGTATCTCTCTTTTTCTCTGTATCTCGCTCTCCCTCTCATTGTGATTGGTTGACCAGACAGGTTCCGTTGTTTATGATTGGCTTTACTCCAGCACTGGTGGGGGATTCCAGCTACTTCCCTAACCTTAACCCTAAACCCGCTAGAAATAGTGAGGACTAACAAAATGTCCCCAGCAGGTCAAATTTTTGTTAGTTTACTACGTTAAACACGTCCACACACACACACACCCACACACCCACACCCCCCCCCCCCCCACACACACACACACACACACACACACACACACACACAAACAATATTAATCCCCCTAGCTGCCTGTCAGCGTGTTTGAGGTGAATGGTAGTTTTAATCCTCCTGTTGTTCCTCTGCCATCTGAGGCTCCACTCGCCAGGAGTGTGTGTGTGTGTGTGTGTGTGTGTGTGTGTATACGTGTGTACAGGATCGGCAGAAAGCCCTGCTGCTGTGTGTCAGTGTTTTTGTGAGTGGGTGTCTCGCGGTTGCCAGTTTCCTGATGGAGAATGGGCTGAAAGTGAAACTGGCTGCAGGAGCGGATCCATTCTGGGGAGCCGGACGGTCATGGCAAAGAGAACACAACAGCAGTCCAGAACTAATCACCGCTGTAAGACACACTGGCTAACAACACTCCTCCTTTCACTCCTTTTACAGTCAGGGGGAAACAGCTTCTTCCCTCTCCCTCCTCCTCACATCCGTTTGCTTCTTTAATAAATTACTAGTTGTTTTAACGACCAGGCGTGTGTGAATGGTGGTGAGATGATGAAATGTTGTCTATGAGGGGGTAACACTGCTGGAGCTCTCAGTCAGTCTGAGGCAAACCACTGCAAAAAGTCAGAAGAGGTTATCTTTTTAGTAAGTCAATACAGTACATGTATTTAGCAAGTATTTCAGTTTAGTATTTCAGTTCAGAGGAGAGTAATGGCCTGTGTTTTCCCCCCATTATTGCCATTGGTATAATGCAGTTCCACATTTGATGCTCTGTGCTACAGACGTACTGGAGATAGACAGAGTCAGACTAGGGTTGGCTTCAGCTGGGTGCAACATACTGATTATGACTGATAGGAATTCCATTATAAACAGAGCTGACATGACTGTGTACTCAACATGTCAGAGATAATTGTCTGTCCAACTAAATATATTTACATCTGAGCTTTCCAGTGTTGTGTCCAACTGAATGTGGCTCTGGTTTAGAAAGGGTGTAGACAGGGTCAGATCAGACGTAGACAGATTCACTCTGAAACAATCTTCCTAACAGTTTATAGACGTAAAGAAATTTCACCAGAAACCAAAACACAGACAAACAATCTCCGCTAAAGCCATCTACAGCTATTTACCTGTCACAGAGGGGTGTGCGACTGTGTGTGTGCGTGCATGAGAGGGAGCGTGGCAGTGTGGTAGGGAGAGAAAAAGGGGGGGAAGAGAAAGTCAGAATTATTTGCAGATAATTTTCTGTAATATKCAAGATTGCTCTGAATAAAATGGTATCTAATATTAGACAATTATTATTGTAAAAGAGGGAAAAGAGGTACTGTAGATATGTGCTTTAGTGTGTGCATATGTGTAGACTTTAAATGCACAGGAATGCAGGGTCAATGCAGAACCATGGACACAAGGAATCTTGTCTCCCTGGAAACAGGGTAATAGGGCTGCATTGGCACTCGCTGTATGTGTGTGTGTGTGTGTGTCAGTGTGTGTGACGTCAGTGTGTGTTATGAGAAAGTTACCTCGGAGGTGTAACCCTGTGTTGCAATTTAAAGTTTAAATACTCTCTTTGAACTCCCACTTGGCATGGAGTGAATACATTATATTTTCAGAGAGTCATTTCTTTCTCTAAGAACAAAGCAAGGGAAAGAGCACATGGCTTTTAACAATACAACACACACACACACAATGTTGGGTAGGTTACTTTCAACCCACACTTCCTCGTTAGCCTCATTAGCTTACAGCCATAATTGAAAGGAAAAAGGTTAGTTTTGCTTTCAGGATGTGTGTACTGCTGTGTGTGTGTGTGTGTGTGTGTGTGTTGTTTTCTGTAGCATTGTGGTGTATATGTACAGTATGTGTGTTGTAAACTCTAGTATTGTTGAACTGGGTTAGGGCGTATTGAGAGGCTGCCAAAGCAGACACAGGGGCGAGGTGCTAGCTAGGAGAAGGAGTGGTGGGAAATACGTTACTTCTTAATGATTTAATGTATGTGTGGTTTGTGCGTGTGTGTGTGTTCCATGTTGTTATATGGAATGCTGGAAAAACAATGTTTTTAATGATTCACGCTTTGGGAAATAGTTCTGCTTTGGCCTAATATATTATGTAGTTCTTWATTGTGAGACTGATTCTGTTCTATCAGGTTTTGTTTCTTTAATAAAGACCTACAGCCACTCGTGTTCTTCCTTCTTCCCTATACCCTCTAGGGACACTTGTGCACAATACACAAAGGTATTATACACACAAGCAAGCAACCAAAACACATGCACACATGCACACTTGCACAGAGAGGAAGCTGAGAATGCAGTGSTGTGTTCTGGAGAGAGAACAGTGTGCTGTGATGTCTGGTCTGACTGCTGCATTATGACATAACAAAACACATCTTTAAAGAACAGGCTGAGACCGTTTGGCTTTCAACAGAAGCACCAGAGTGAATGACAGAAAGAACTGACAACAATAATGATTTAGAGAGTGAGGGAGAGAGAAAAGTGCAAGATTTCCAGTGGGGAAAATTACCTGCACTTACCTACCAATTACCTCAGTATGGACAAAAGTGTTTCTCTCTTTGAGTGTCAAATCACATCACATTGTATTTATCACGTTTCGTAAACAACAGGTGTAGAATAATAGTGAAATGCTTACTTATTGGCCCTTCCCAACATTGCAGAGAAAAAATAGAACAATTATAGAAAACATAACAGGAGAAATATACACGGGGCACCAGTACTGAGTTGATGTGCAGGGGTATGAGGTAATTGGGGTAGATATGTACATATAGGTAGGGGTAAGTGACTAGGCTACATGAAAGACAATAAACAGTAGCAGCAACGTGTGATAAGTCAAAGCTTAGTGCAAAAAGMGTCAATGTAGATAGTCCGGGTAGCTATTTGGTTAACTATTTAGCAGTCTTATGGCTTAGGGGTAGAAGCTGCTCAGGGTCCTGTCCAAACTTGGTTCATCGGTACAGCTTGCCGTGTGGTAGCAGGGAGAACAATCTATGACTTGGTTGGCTGGAGTCTTTGCCAATTTTTAGGGCCTTCCACTGACACCGCCTGGTATAGAGGTCTTGGATGGCAGGGAGTTCGGCCCCAGTGATCTACTGGGCTGTACGCACTACCCTCTGTAGCGCCTTGCCGTTGGATGCCAACGAAGCGYTGATGCAGCCAGTTAAGATTCTCTCAATGGTGCAGCGGTATAACRTTTTGAGGATCTGAGGGACCATTCCAAATCCTTTCAGCCTCCTGAGGGGCAAGAGGCATTGTCGTGACTTCTTCATGACTGTGTTGGTGTGTGTGGACCATTTAATTCCTTTGTGGTGTGGACATCGAGGAACTTGAAGGTCTCGACCTGCTCCACCACACCCCCGTCGATGTGGATGGGGACAGAGTGGTGGATGTGTCGTTGCCTACACTCACCACCTGGGGGGGGCGGCCCGTCAGAAACAGCTTTCTCACAGAGGTATTCCTCTTGTTCAGGTGGGAGAGGTCAGAGTGGAGTGCAATAGAGATTGCATCATCTGTTGATCTGTTCGGGCGGTTTGCGAATTGGAGTGGGTCCAGTGTGTCTGGGATGATGGTGTTGATGTGAGCCATTACCAGCCTGATTACCTTAGCATTTTTGGGCACAGGGACCCCACTAAACAGAGGACGTTCTGAGGACATTCGGCGATGTTCCCATTAGGTCTCTTAAGGGTTTCGGCACAACGTGAACCACTGACTTTCCAAAAACGTTCTAAGAACATTAAAACATGTCGTTCAGGGAATGTTCTCTGGGGGACATTTGTCTAGTTCCCTGTAAGTTCCCAGGACGTCACTGAGGACCATGTCAGAACCTTTCTAGGACTCTCAGGAGTTTCCATTTACTAGTCCTTAGGACGTCACGTGATGGTCCCAAATTAACATTCTATGGGGGACCGTTGTCTCGTTCCCTGAAAGTTACCAGGARATCATTCGGCTACAGAGAGCAAAATCAGCCACACCCAACGAGCATCAGAGCAGGCGTAGTAGGATTAGAGATCTTAGTCCTGTATGGACGCTTTGCCTGTTTGATGGCTCGTCMGAGMTTATAGCGGGATATCATATAAGTTTCCGGATTAGTGTCCCGCTCCTTGAGCAGCTCTAGCCTTTAGTTCAGTGAGGATGTTGCCTGTAATCCATGGCTTCTGGTTGGGATATATACTGTACGAACTGTCACTGTGGGGACGATGACATCGTCATCGTCTTCTTAATGAAATCATTGACTGATGTGGTAAACTCCTCAATGTCATCGGATTAATCGGATGACATTCCTGTCTGTGCAAGCGAAACAGTCCTGTTGCTTAGCATAAGCTTCATCGGACCACTTCCATATAGAACGCAACATTGGTACTTCCTGTTTMAGTTTTTGCTTGTAAGCCGGAATCAGCAGGGTAGGGTTATGGTCAGATTTAACAAAAAGAGGGCGAGCCTTGTATGCGTTTCTGTGTGTGGAGTAAAGGTAATCTAGAGTTTTGTTACCTCTAGTTGCACAGATGATATGCTGATAAAGATGAGGGTCACTCCATTAAAATTACAGGCCATGAGAAGAGCTGCTTCTGGATGTGCATTTTCTTGTTTGCTTATGGCCCTATATAGCTTGTTGAGTGCGGTCTTAGTGCCAGAATTTATAGCACTCGCGCTGGAAAAAACACTGGACCATTGTTCCTCTAACTTCCGCGATGCATACAAGGCCCTCCCCCGCCCTCCTTTCGGGAAAACCTGACCACGACTCGATTTTGCTCCTCCCTTCCTATAGGTAGAAATTCAAACAGGAAGTACCTGTAATAAGGATTGGTCTGACCAATCGGAATCCACGCTTCAAGATTGTTTTGATCATGCGGACTGGGATATGTTCCGGATAGCCTCAGACATTAATATTGATGTATACGCTGATTTGGTGAGTGAGCTTATAAGGAAGTGTATAGGAGATGTTGTACCCACTGTGACTATTAAAACCTACCCTTACCAGAAACCTTGGATAAATGACAGCATTCGCACAAAACTGAAAGCGCGTACCACTGCACTTAACCATGGCAAGGCGACTGGGAATATAGCAGAATACAAACAGAGCATTCATTCCCTCCGCAAGGCAATCAAACAAGAAAAATGGCAGTATAGAGACAAAGTGGAGTTGCAATTCAACAGCTCAGACACGTGACGTATGTGGCAGGGTCTTTAGACAGTCACGGACTACAGAAGGATAACCAGCCACATCGCGGACACGACGTCTTGCTTCCAGACAAACTCAACACCTTCATTGCCCACTTTGAGGATAATGCAGTGCCACCGAAACGGCCTGCTACCAAGGACTGTGGGTTCTTCTTCTCCGTGGCCGACGTGACTAAGACATTTAAACATGTTAACCCTRGCAAGGCTGCCGGCCAAGACGGCATCCCTAGCCGCGTCCTCAGAGCATGCGCAGACCAGCTGGCTGGTATGTTTAACCTCTCTGGGATATGTGGGACGGTAGCGTCCCACCTGGCCAACATCCAGTAAAAATGCAGAGCGCCAAATTCAAATAAATTACTATAAAAATGTAGCTTTCATGAAATCACACATTCAATATACCAAATTAAAGCTAAACTTGTTGTGAATCCAGCACCCCAGCTAACAATCACAGACCATCATATTTCAACCCTTCCGGKGTGACACAAAATGCAGAAATAAAGATATAATTCATGCCTTATTTTTGACGTGCTTCTTCTGTTGGCACTCCAATATGTCCCATAAACATCACAAATGGTCCCTTTGTTCGATATATTCCGTCGATATATATCCAAAATGTCAATTCATTTGGCGCGTTTGATCCAGAAAAACACCGGTTCCAACTTGCACAACGTGACTACAAAATGACTCAAAAGTTACCTGTAAGCTTTGTCCAAACATTTCAAACTACTTTTGTTATACAACTTTAGGTATTTTGTAACTTAAATAATTGATAAAATTGAAGACGGGATGATCTGTGTTCAATACCAGAGGAAAACAATGTGTAGCATGCTTTCTGGTCACGTGCCTCTAACAAACAGTACACTTCACTGGAGCCTCATTCTGAACATACTGAGCTACTTCTTAATTTCTCAAAGGAAAAACCTCAACCAATTTCTAAAGACTGTTGACATTCAGTGGAAGCGATAGGAACTGCAGGAAGGTCCCTTAGAAATCTGGATTCCCAATGAAAGCCCATTGAAAAGAGAGTGACCTCAAACAAAATTAATCTGAATGGTTTGTCCCCGGGGTTTTGCCTGCCAAATAAGTTKTGTTATAGTCACAGACATGATTCAAACAGTTTTAGAAACMTCAGAGTGTTTCTATCCAATACCAGTTATATATTAGCATCTGGGACTGAGTAGGAGGCAGTTTACTCTGGGCACGCTTTTCATCCAAACGTGAAAATGCTGCCCCCTATCGTAGAGAAGTTAAGGACATATTCAATCTCTCCCTATCCCAGTCTGCTGTCCCCACATGTTTCAAGATGGCCACCATTGTTCCTGTAACCAAGAATGCAAAGGTTTTTTAACTAAATTACTATCCATAGCTCTCACTTCTGTCATRATGAATTGCTTTGAGAGACTAGTCAAGGATCATATCACCTCCACTTTACTTGTCACCCTAGACCCACATCAATTTGCTTACCGCCCCAACAGTTCCACAGACAATGCAATCGCAATCACACCGCACACTACCCTATCCCATCTAGACAAGAGGAATACCTTTGTAAGAATGCTGTTCATTTACAACAGCTCAGCATTCAACACCATAGTACCCTCCAAGCTCATCATTAAGCTTGAGGCCCTGGGTCTCAACCCCGCCCTATGAAATTGGGTCCTGGACTTCCTGATGGGCCGCCCCCAGGTGGTGAAGGTAGMWAACAACATCTCCAGTTTGCTGATCCTCAACACTGGGGCCCCACAAGGGTGCYTGCTCAGCCCCCTCCTGTACTCCCTGTTCACCCATGACTGCGTGGCCACACASACCTCCAACTCAATCATCAAGTTTGCAGACGACACAACAGTAGTAGGCTTGATTACCAACAGCAAGACAGCCTACAGCAAGGAGGTGAGGGCTCTTGGAGTGTGGTGTCAGAAAAAAAAACTCTCACTCAACATCAACAAAACAAGGGAGCTGATTGTGGACTTCAGGAAACAGCAGAGGGAGCACCCCCTATCCACATCGATGGGACAGCAGTGGAGAAGGTGGAAAGTTTAACTTCTTCAGCATACATGTCACTGACAAACTGAAATGGTTCACCCACAAAGGTGGTGTGGTGAAGAAAGCATAACAGCACCTCTTTAATTTATTAATTCCATTTCATCCATCCACAAGATATAGTACCGACACATAGTACCGTTCTATCAGTTCGGTTGCTAGAGAGACCAAGTCGCTCAAGTTTGTTCTGTATCTGAATCTAAATGTTACATTGCAATACTGGCTGGCAACATTCTTATTCCTTTCTTGCAAGCTATCCAACTACGGCTAACTTACAGGCAGGACAAAAAAGAGAAGCCAGAATAACACCAAAGTAGCTGCATTTCCACTGTTCTTCAGAGAAGAGGAGCTAGCCAACAACACAGCTAACACCATCACTTCAAACTGAAGCTGTGTCCAGACATGTTCATTACTATGGGACAGTTGGAGATCGAATTTGAGCATTGAAACAATGTTGCAAATGTCGGAGAGACAGACAGCAAGGTTTYTACAAATCTCCGCTGTTGAAAACGAAATGTTAGTCTAAAAGAAATGTGAGATAATGTCTAGATGCTTTTTATAACAGAGATCAAGTTTATAAATTGTTTMGAACAGCGTAAATAGTCAGCCAGTGTCTATTGCACAAGTTTAACTTCKTAGATTTAGCTGGTGGTAACTTGTGCKATAGTCAACGGCGGGAATGCGGTTTTAAGCAATACGCATTCAGGATTAGACCCACCCATTGTATAATACATAATATGGTACACTTATCATAATTTGGTTTTAGTCCAGAGAGGCTAGAGAAGTGATGTAGATTTTGAATGAGATCATGCAGGGTTCCAGATTACAAATGAAAGAGGAAACTTGAGTCATCGGCATACATTGACACATTTGTTTTAAAGCCTTGGATTTATGACCACTTGATGTTCCGTTCCCTTCTTTGTCAATAACAAACGGCACTGTTCATCAGTCTCTTCATTCACAAGACAAGTGTGCGTGCCTGTGTGTGCGTGTGAAAGTACAGTGGGGAGAACAGGTATTGGATACACTGCRGATTTTGCAGGTTTTCCTACTTACAAAGCATGTAGAGGTCTGTAATTTTTTATCATAGGTACACTTCAACTGTGAGAGACGGAATCTAAAACAAAAATACAGAAAATCACATTGTATGATTTTTAAGTAATTAATTTGCATTTTATTGCATGACATAAGTATTTGATCATTGTAATTATCCCTTTTTTGTTGTTGACAAGTCACTTTAACCTTGTAAAGTTTTTAATTGTAAATTATGTGGATTTTTACAGAACAGATATTCACGTGGTCAGTTTTTTTTGAATGCAGTAAGTAGTCCAAGTCATCCATGGTTCTGTTACTCCGTAAATGTTGACGCTGATGGGAGAAAAAAAATCATATCACTTAAATGTATTGAAATCACTTATTAGCGCAGGTGTTAAAGGCCTTTCCAAACCAAGTTGTCATAGTATTGATTTGAACTCAATGTAATTGTATATTAATWTCTCAAGTTCCATCAGGAAAAGGGGAAAAACTTATAACGAGCGTAATTGTCTGCCATTCTGGATGAACAAACGTTTCCTACTAAGCCCTTTGCACTGATGTTTACATTTACATTTGAGTTATTTAGCKGACGCATTTATCCAGAGCGACTTATAGTTAGTGCATTCATCTTAAGATAGCTAGGTGGGACAACCACATATCACAGTCATAGTAAGTACATTTTTCCTCAATAAAGTAACTATCAGCAAAGTCAGAGCTATTAAGYAGGGGGGAAAAATCCATTGCTAGTGTTCGTTCACAAAAGGTTTTGGGGTGGGGGGACTTTTGCTTGGTTGGTAGTGGGACAGGAGGGTTGAGTCTGAATCTTTGGGGGTTATTGGCACCGTGTGGGAAAACATAAAACAAATTGTTTCTTCAATAGTACATGGTACAATGCAAAGGCATATTCCCGTATACACCCCACCGTATCCTGTGCATATGCCAAAATAAACATCGATTTTGATTTGATAACAGAATATTGATGGAATATGAATAAATTATAGTGAGAACYTACGCAACGTTTAGGAATTTAACCAACAACTCACCATCAATTAATTGATGGTTGYTAACATACTGGCCATGGTCTCACCTGAGAGAGARCAGGTATCAATCAATCAATCAATCAAATGTATTTATAAAGCCCTTTTTACATCAGCAGATGTCACAATGTGCTYTARAGAAACCCASCCTAAAACCCCAAACAGCAAGAAATYCAGGTGTAGAAGCACGGTGGCTAGGAAAAACTCCCTAGAAAGGCCAGAACATAGGAAGAAACCTAGAGAGGAACCAGGCTCTAAGGGGTGGCCAGTCCTCTTCTGGCTGTGCCGGGTGGAGATTATAACAGAACATGGCCAAGATGTTCAAACGTTCATTGATGACCAGCAGGGTCAAATAATAATAATCACAGTGGTTGTAGAGGGTGCAACAGGTCAGCACCTCAGGAGTAAATGTCAGTTGGCTTTTCGTAGCCGAACATTCAGAGTTCGAGACAGCAGGTGCGGTTAAGAGAGAGAGTAGAAAACAGCAGGTCTGGGACAAGGTAGCATGTAGGCGACATACTAACCATGGTCTCAACTGAGAGGGACAGGGCTCTACACTGATCTTTTTTACAAGGAGCATGTGTGCGTCTACGTTGAAAAATGTAGTAGCACAATTACAAATATTTGAGGCAACAAGCTGTTTTCTTTGTAGTAATAGTGCAAGCATCACGATCATGAATCTGAGTTCAGTGTGTTCTCCATGGCACCCAGGGGCTGCGGTACAGTGAAGTAATCATTGCAACAATTATCATCTGGGGGATTTTTTCTACGTGCACTGCTGCTCCTAAATGTAAATTCCAAGTTGCACAGCAAAATATTTTGGCACATATGCAATTAAAATGGTTGCAATGTAGAGCCCTGAGAGAGGAGGTATGTACAGACATACTGGCCATGGTCTCACTTGAGAGAGAGAGAAGGTAGGTAATGTGATGGCCATGGTCTCACCTGAGTGAGAGAGAAGGTAGGTAATGTAATGGCCATGGTCTCACCTGAGAGAGAGAGAAGGTAGGTAATGTAATGGCCATGGTCTCACCTGAGAGAGAGGAGGTACCACTCAATCAATGAAATGTATTTATAGAGCCCTTTTTACATCAGCAGATGTCATAAAGTGCTATATAGAAACCCAGCCTAAAACCCCAAACAGCAAGAAATTCAGATGTAGAAGCACGGTGGATAGGAAAAACTCCCTAGAAAGGCAGGAACCTAGGAAGAAACCTAGAGAGGAACCAGACAAACATAGCTAACTATTTTGGTTGATTACCACCAAATAATTATTGAATCTCAAAGCATAACAGAAAATGAATAAAGCATTTCTTACTTATCTTTCGGTGTTTGGGTTTGCACAACCACAACTTTTTCCAAAGAAATCAGACTGTCTCCACCATTATCTATYCCAAATTATATAGCTAGATGCGTTTTCTTGGGGTGGTCCTGGGCTGAAAATGCTCTCAAAAATGTWATCTACAAATGAAACACACTATCATGTCAACAATCTGAATATCTAGCTTTAGCGTGCTAACGTTAGCTAGTWGAAATAAAGGCATTGGGCATCATGTGGGATTTATACAGTGTTGCTATCATCAGATTCCTTTGAGTACAAAACAGCCAGAATACAGAAGATGTTAGCTAGCTAAGTAGTCGTGTTAGCTAGCTTGAACATTGAACACACTAAAGTTAGCAGCTAACGTAGCTAGCACGCTAGAAACTCAACCCAACACGTTACCAGTTCATGAGAACGGTGGCCATTTAGTCATCACTCTTCCACCTTTAAAAATGAATGACAATGTTTATCCGGTTTCTGGATTGGTCATGAGCACTCTTTTTCTCTTTTGGGGTCGAACTGATTCAGGTTCAAGAACCGAGAATGATGCTTGTTGGCTTCATCTGCTCTGTGTGTTTCTGGCGGTGGTAACGTTATGTTGTGACTGTCACTTTCTCTCCAGCTCCGGGGCAGAAGGGGGATTCGGTAGGCAGGATTAGCGTAAAGACACTCCTTGCCCCGAAGGCAAAGTGAAAACACTACACAAGAAGTGGGGCGGCATAGAGTGGACCACGACCTGCAGATTCCTTCTTTAATGATCTGATCTGAACCACTGCTGTGATACTCTACACATCAGAGACACCAGCTCCTCTGGCCCTGTGTATGTGTGTGTGTGTGTGTGCATATGTGTGAACAGTCAGAACAGTCTGCTCTCAAGGAACGCTATTAACTACAATCTAGATCAGTACACCCAGCTCCCAGGCCCCAGTCTTGTGTGCGTGTGCTATTGTGTGCGTGTTTGTGTCAAGTGTGTGTGCGGGGATGGAGCTATCATGTCTCTAATCTTTGCCTGGGGCTCTGTCACTGCCCTGAGACTCTGTCTCCCTCTTTCCCTCCATTATCCATCTTTCTCTCCACTATCTCTCTCTCGCTTTGGGGGAAGAGGGAGAGGAGGTTGATATGAATTAAATTAGGTTTGGGATTACAGACACTCGGGCATGCATGCATGCATCCATGCACGCAAACACACTGACGAGCACACACACACATGCACACACAACACAAATTGTTTTATTTCTCCTAGAGGCACATTTTTCTGTTCCTCCAACCCAGAGAGTAATTATGTATGAATGTATCCTGAAGTATCCTGAAGAACAGTAAAGACATGTTGGACCTCTTGCACCCGGATACCTGTGTGTGTGTACTTGTCTTTTTGGCTGCCTATAGGGGGGGGTTCTAAGCCGACATATGGAATTGTTTTAAGATAGTCATACTATGGTTTGATTTAGAATTTCAAGACCCCTTTAGGAATCATATATATATATAATATTTGATAAAATCTTCAATTTGGCCTTTACTACTAAAGCCCAGAGAAATGCATTGAAGAACACATTCAAAAATGTCAAAAAAGACAGTAAAAAAATCAATAATAATAAAAAAGGTTTTGAAGTGTTTTTGAAGAAATCTCCGAAAAAATATATATACACCACCAGTCAAAAGTTTGGACACACCTACTCATTTAATGTTTTTTCTTTATTTTTACACTTTTCTACATTGTAGAATAATAGTAAATCAAATCAAATCAAATAGTATTTGTTACATGCGCCGAATAAAACAGGTGTAGACATTACAGTGAAATGCTACCTTACAGGCCCTTAGCCAACAAAGCAGTTTTAAGAAAAATAAGTGTTAAGAAAGTATTTACTAAAATAAACTGAAGTAAAAAATGTATAAACAAAATGAAAATAAGAAAAATTGAAAAATAACAAATAATTAAGGAGCAACAATATAATAACAGTAGCTAGACTATATACAGGGGGTACCGGTACAGAGTCAATGTGCGGGAGCACAGGTTAGGTAGGTAGAGGTAATGTGATTATGCATGGATAATGAACAGAGAGTAGCAGCAGTGTAAAATGGGGATGGGGCAATACAAATATGTAGCTGTTCAGGAGTCTTATGGCTTTGGGGGTAGAAGCTGTTATTAAGAAGCCTTTTGGATCTATACTTGGCGCTTCGGTACTACTTGCTGTGCAGTAGCAGAGAGAACAGTCTATGAATAGGGTGGCTGGAGTCTTTAAAGAAATGATATCGCCTGGTGTAGAGATCCTGGATGGCAGGAAGCTTGGCCCCAGTGATGTACTGGGCCTTACACACTACCATCTGTAGTGCCTTGCGTTGGGAGGCCTAGCAGTTGCCATACCAGGCGGTGATGCAACCAGTCAGGATGCTCTCGATGGTGCAGCTGTTTAACTTTTTGAGGATCTGAGGACCAATGCCAAACCTTTTCAGTCTCCTGAGGGGGAATAGGCATTGTCATGCCCTCTTRACGACTGTCTTGGTGTGTTTGGACCATGATAGTTTGTTGGTGATGTGGACACCAAGGAACTTGAAGCTCTCAACCTGCTCGGTTCTTCTTTTTCTGTAGTCCACAATAATTTCCTTTGTCTTGATCACGTTCTTGATCACGTTGAGGGAGAGGTTGTTATTCTGGAAACACTGCCTGGTCTCTGACCTCCTCCCTAGAGGATCTTTCATTGTTGTTGGTGATCAGGCCTACCACTGTTGTGTCGTCAGCAAATGTAATGATGGTGTTGGAGTCATGCTGGCCATGCAGTCATGTGTGAACAGAGAGTACAGGAGGAGACGGAGCACGCACCCCTGAGGGGGCCCCATGTTGAGGATCAGCATGTCAGATGTGTTGTTACCTACCCTTACCACCTGGGGGAGGCCAGTCAGGAAGTCCAGGATCCAGTTGCATAGGGAGGTGTTTAGTCCCTTTTTTGCATGCTCGGACTTCACATCCTGGTTATATGTCTGGCCCTGCGGCATTGTGAATGTTGACCTATTTAAAGGTTTACCTCACATTGGCTACGGAGAGCGTGATCACACAGTTGTCCGGAACCGCTGATGCTCTCATGCATGCTTCAGTGTTGCTTGCCTCGAAGCGAGCACAGAAGTTGAGTAGCTCATCTGGTAGACTCGTGTCACTGGGCATCTCGCGGCTGTGCTTCCTTTTGTAGTCCTTAATAGTTTGCAAGCCCGGCCACATCCAATGAGCGTCGGAGCCGATGTAGTACGATTCAATCTTAGTCCTGTATTTTAGCTCTTTGCCTGTTTGATGGTTTGTCAAAGAGCATAGCTGGATTTCTTATAAGCGTCCGGATTAGAGTCCCGCTCCTTGAAAGCGGCAGCTCTTCCCTTTAGCTCAGTGCGGATGTTGCCTGTAATCCATGGATTCTGGATGGGGTATGTACGTACGGTCACTGTGGGGACGATGCCATCAATGCATAAACATTTTTATTTGATTTGACTTATTGATGAAGCCAGTGACTGATGTGGTGTACTTCTCAATGCCATCGGAAGAATCCCGGAACATATTCCAGTCTGTGCTACAAAACAGGCCTGTAGCTTAGCATCTGTATCATCTTACCACTTCCTTATTGAGCGAGTCACTGGTACTTCCTGCTTTAGGTTTCGCTTGTAAGCAGGAATCAGGAGGATAGAGTTATGGTCAGATTTGCTACATGGAGGGCGAGGGAGAGCTTTGTACGTGTCTCTGTGTGTGGAGTAAAGGTAGTCTCAAAAATGTTTTACTCTGGTCACACATTTAACATGCTGGTAAAAATTTGGTAAAACTGATTTAAGTTTYCCTGCATTAAAGTCCCTGGCCACTTGAAGCGCCACCTCTGGATGACCATTTTCTTGTTTGCTTATGGCCTTATACAGCTCGTTGAGTGCTGTCTGAGTGCCAGCATCGGTTTGTGGTGGTATATAGACAGCTACGAAAAATATAGATGAAAACTCTCTTGGTAAATAGTGTGGGCTACAGCTTGTCATGAGATACTCGACCTCAGGCAAGGTAGAAACGTCCTTAATATTAGATTTTGTGCACCAGCTGTTATTTACAAATAGACACAGACCGACATCCCTTGTTTTACCGGAGGCAGCTGTTCTGTCTTGCCAATGGACCGAAAACCCAGTCAGCTGTATGTTATCCATGTTGTCGTTCAGTCTCGGTATTACAGTTTTTTAATGTCCCGTTGGTAGGATAGTCTTGATTGGAGCTCATCCATTTTATTATCCAATGATTGCATGTTAGATAATASGACTGATGGTAGAGGGGGATGACTCACTCACCATCAGATCCTTACAAGGCACCCCGACCTACGTCCCTGATATCTCCGTCTCCTCTTCATGCGAATGACAGGGATTTGGGCCTTGTCGGGTGTCTGAAGTAAATCCTTCGCGTCCGACTTGTTAAAGAAAAAATCTTTGTGCAGTACAAGGTGAGTAATCGCTGTCCTGATATCCAGAAGCTCTTTTGGTCATAAGTTACAAATAACAAAAAAAAACACACACAATAAAACAATTGGTTAGGAGTCCGTAAAACGGCAGCCATCTCGTCCGACGCCATCTCTTCATTGAAGACATCAACAGTATGAAATAACACATGTGGAATCATGTAGTAACCATTTTTTTTTTAAACAAATCAAAATATATGTAATATTTGAGATTCTTCAAAGTAGCCACCRTTTACCTTGATGGCAGCTTTGCACTCTCTCAGCATTTTTTCAATATTATTAAAAAAAAATATTTAACCTTTATTTAACTAGTCAAGTCATATTAGAACAAATTCATATTTTGGACTAAGAAAAATTAGCAATGGACATTAGACTGTTGGAAATCTGTACTTTGGTTCCAACCGCCGTGTCTTTGTGAGACACAGAGTAGGTGAATGGATGATCTCCGCATGTGTGGTTCCCAACGTTAGGAGCATGGAGGAGGAGGTGTGATGGTGTGGGGGTGCTTTGCTGGAGACACTGTCTGTGGTTTATTTAGAATTCAAGGCATACTTATCCGGCATGGCTACCACAGCATTCTGCAGCGATACGCCATCCCATCTGCTTTGCGCTTAGTGGGACTATCATTTGTTTTTCAACAGGACAATGACGCAACACACCTCCAGGCTGTGTAAGGGCTATTTGACCAAGAAGGAGAGTGATGGAGTGCTGCATCAGCTGGCCTGGCTCCACAGTCACCCGACCTCAACCCAATTGAGATAGTTTTGGATGAGTTGTACCGCACAGTGAAGCCAAGAAGTGCTCAGCATCATAGGCGGAAATCCCAGGGGGGACGGGGGGGACACGACCCCCCCATCTTGGGAAAAATATGATTTGTCCCCCCCAATATATCACTGTAAACATAACTATGTAATTTCAATAATATTAATAATACGCAATGAAAGCACTTGTGCTGATTATASACACTTAATAGCGCGTTTAAGTTTCAAAAGATAGCGACCCCCCCCGCCCTTTGCCTCACAATGGTTTGATCCACTGCCAGTTCTTTAGCTGGCAAGGTAATAAAGGGTTCGTATCTACTGTCGAAAGGGACATGTACGTAACTGACGTGAGGTTAATCCAGTCAATCCATAGCAGGTCCATAGCAATGTTATTTATTTATTTTTATGTTGGCAGGGTTCACACACTAGCTGAATTTGCAGAGCTAGCGCGCAAACTAAAGCAAACATTAACTATCAAGCTAGCTAGTACCTATTCCATTTATGTGGCGTCGTCAAAGATGGAATCTTTGCTATCGTCAGTTTATTCCAAGATCAGCATGCAGCTGTAGTGCTTCGACGTCCCTGTGATAAGGTTAGCGATAAACTGAAGTCCAAACTGAACAGAACAGAACTACACTCTCTTCTACCATTGTCTTAAATATATATAATGGTCTCGTTGCAAAAGATAAATTGTCGCTAGTGAACTTTTTTTATTTTATTTTATTTCACCTTTATTTAACCAGGTAGCAAAAGTTATAGCAAACACACAGAAACGGAATTGGTGCTCGCTAGCTTTACAAATTCAGCTATTGTTGGAAGCCAGCCAATATGAAACAAACTATTTAAATTACAAAAGGTTGCAGCATGTTTTGTGTAAATGTGTGTGTGTGCAGCTAGGCCAGCCAGCCAGGTAGAAAAATGGCAGACATAGAAGAAGACGGACATCAGAGTATTTGTCAGTACACCAAAACGCATAGTAAGAACTCTAGTATCCTAATATCTCAAAGACTAGTTGATAAAATGTTCATAAGAAAGAAGTGAAATGCTAATGGAAATGTTTCACAATGATGTCATTAGGCAGAGCAGGCAACAGATGGCACACAGACAGCAGAGCTGGGGACAGATATGCAGGGACAGACTGGCAGAGACAGGGAGTCTCAGGTAAGTTTGTTGAGTCTTTGTTTGGCAACATTATGAAAGGTTCTCAATTTTTTTGACTTGTAAAATAGGGACATAATTGGAAAATGCCATGGATACCCCACTCTCAACTTAAACTGGTGACTAAACTAAGATTTGTTACGGCAATGGTATTGCTGTTGTGATTAATTGTGTAGTTTTGGGTACCGGTAGTTAGGAGTACGGCAAACACCTTATTTATTTTCTAGGAGACAGACTGAGTCAGTTAGGGTGGTGAAAGGGAAAGAGCCAGGGAGAGAGACTTCAGAGGACAGTGTCACAGCCACGGCAGGACCAAGTGTCACCCTTGTTGCCAGCAGCACCAGTATAGGGACAGTGGCACAGCATTGTCCAGTTACCACAGTGATGGCACAAAACCATATCAGCCACACCCACAATTTATAGAACCGCAAACTCTTGCCAACAGAGTGTTGACGTTTCAAGAGAGATGGTTTCGCGATTTCCCCTGGCTACATTATAATCCATCAATAAAAGGGTGTTGTGTTTTCACTGGAGCCAAGGGTTTTCAGCCAGCCATCTTTTGGCCAAAGAGCTGATGCTGCCTTCATTAGTGCAGGATTTAGGAACTGGAGAAAAGCCATTGAAAAATTCACAGCACATCAAATTGCCAAACCCACCGCCACTTTGTAATTGTAACAGCACACCAGCTAAATCCAATCAGTGTCCAGTTATGTCCAGCGCGTGGGGTAAACAGCAGGATGACGCAAGGCATTGCTTGATGAAAATTGTTAGTTCGGTGCGGCATGTAGTAAGACAGGGACAAGCCTTTAGAGGCCACACGGATGACAGTGGGAATTTATACCAGATTTTGAAACTTAGGGCAGAAGAGGATGATCCCATTTTACTGAAGTGGTTAACAGAGCGTACCACAATGTACACAGGCCCCAAAGCACAGAATGAAATTCTGAACATCATGGCCAATAGTCATTCGAGGCATTGCAGCTGAGATTAGGTCTCTTCCGATTGTACAATTTTCATTAATTGTTGATGGTACTCAAGATGTCTCTGGTGCTGAACAGGAGAATGTCTGTCTGCGTTATGTTGACCATGACCATGTCCCTCACAAGGAGTTTATTGGGCTATACAGGGTGTCGGAAACAACAGGCGAGGGCATTGCGAAAGTGCCAACTGATGTGTTGTTGAGGAAACCCGCAAACATATGCTCGGTTCTTTTGTTCAGTAGTGTGTATAGCAGTGGTTCTCAACCTTTTTGGGGTACTGGAACCCCTGCATATTTTGAGGCAAGGCAGGCAAGGTTTTGAGCGGTCCTCAGGGACCTCCACCCCCTCTTTATTATATGTAAACTTACTGGAAACCTTGTGGTAGTGACTACATTCATTACACTTTTTTATTTCACGGACCCCTTGCAATTAGTCCATGGACCGCTGTTTGAGAACCCATGGTGTAATTGATAGTTTCTTTTTGTTTAGTAGTTTTCAGTACACTTACAAATGATTTATTTCATGTTATTTATTTAAAATTGCATACTTTGTGCGACATACTTGTCCATAGCTGCTGTTTGAAGAGTTGAGACACTGACTGAAGGATATTTTGTTTGATTTATTTGGGTTTTTAATTGAAGTAGTTATTTTGCTTTTAGAACTGTCCTTATTTTAAGCTTTTTTGTTCTTGCAAAGATATTGTAGACTCAGGCCAGGTGCACATATTTAATGACTATAAAAATGTATCAGAAAAAGTCAAATTAAAAGGTCAATTCAATACGGAGACCAACTTTGTGATGGTTCTCAATGGAGATTCTTTTAGATGTGATCACACCATGTTCATTGTATTTATGAAAACTACACCCATACAGTGTACAGTACCATTGTCACCTACTGACCTTTCTTGATATTGCTGGTTGTAAGTACGAATACCTGCATACATACTGGACTGGTAAGGAGCACCTGCTATAACTATTATTAGTAGTAGAATTATAATGATTTAAACATTTAACAAGTTGCGAAAACCCTTCAGTTAACTACTACGTACCTATCAATTATCCAGTTGTAGGAATTATGGTTCCTCAATATACATTTAACAACGTATGCTATGTGTTACAGCACTACTTTTGGTGTCCCCCTCAGGAATTGCTCTTGAGAAAATTTAATGTAATTGTCCCCTCCAAGGTTGATCTCAAATTTTCGCCCTGCTCAGCATATGTGGGAACTCTTTCAAGACTGTTGGAAAAGCATTCCAGGTGAAGCTGGTTGAGAGAATGCCAAGAGTGTGCAAAGCTGTCATTAAGGCAAAGGGTGCCTACTTTGATGAATCTAAATCTAAAATATCATACTTGTTTAACACTTTTTTTTGGTTACTACATGATTCCATATGTGTTAGTTCATGGTTGTGATGTCTTCACTATTATTCTACAATGTAGAAAAATAGTAAAAATAAAGAAAAACCCTGGAATGTGTAGGTGTGTCCAAACTTTTGACTGGTACTGTATATATATGTTATTTTACACATATTTAAACTTGTTTTGGGTAGGCAGAAAACAACCTTCATACTTCCATTAAACCGGTACTGGATACCTTCAGACAAGTCCTGACACTTGTGGGGGTCGTAGAGCAAAGTGGAGAACTCCATCGTGTTTGTGGGAATCACCATTCTTCTACAATGTGGTCACATTAGTTTGTAGCCCAAACGGTTCAACGCTACTAACAGAAGTTTGCACATCGTTCGTACCAACTTCGGACGAGTCCCCTGACACTTGTGGGGGTCGTAGAGCAAGTTGTTGGTCCAAGGTGGCTTAGCAGTTCAGACGTCTTTTTCTGTTCCGTATTGTCGTGTCCTGTATATAATATATTTACACCTTTCTTCGCATATCTTTTATTTATTTTATTATCCAAGACCTCAACTACAAAAGCTTTCCTGCAAAAGCTTTCCTGC
>NC_036844.1:10832110-10844845 GCF_002910315.2 Salvelinus sp. IW2-2015 | reverse complement strand
TACAGACAGCAGAGCTGGGGACAGATATGCAGGGACAGACTGCAGAGACAGGGAGTCTCAGGTAAGTTTGTTGAGTCTTTGTTTGGCAACATTATGAAAGGTTCTCAATTTTTTTTACTTGTAAAATAGGGACATAATTGGAAAATGCCATGGATACCCCACTCTCAACTTAAACTGGTGACTAAACTAAGATTTGTTTACGGCAATGGTATTGCTGTTGTGATTAATTGTGTAGTTTTGGGTACCGGTAGTTAGGAGTACGGCAAACACCTTATTTATTTTCTAGGAGACAGACTGAGTCAGTTAGGGTGGTGAAAGGGAAAGAAGCCAGGGAGAGAGACTTCAGAGGACAGTGTCACAGCCACGGCAGGACCAAGTGTCACCCTTGTTGCCAGCAGCACCAGTATAGGGACAGTGGCACAGCATTGTCCAGTTACCACAGTGATGGCACAAAACCATATCAGCCACACCCACAATTATTAGAACCGCAAACTCTTGCCAACAGAGTGTTGACGTTTCAAGAGAGATGGTTTCGCGATTTCCCCTGGCTACATTATAATCCATCAATAAAAGGAGTGTTGTTTTCACTGGAGCCAAGGGTTTTCAAGCCAGCCATCTTTTGGCCAAAGAGCTGATGCTGCCTTCATTAGTGCAGGATTTAGGAACTGGAGAAAAGCCATTGAAAAATTCACAGCACATCAAAATTGCCAAACCCACCGCCACTTGTAATTGTAACAGCACACCAGCTAAATCCAATCAGTGTCCAGTTATGTCCAGCGCGTGGGGTAAACAGCAGGATGACGCAAGGCATTGCTTGATGAAAATTGTTAGTTCGGTGCGGCATGTAGTAAGACAGGGACAAGCCTTTAGAGGCCACACGGATGACAGTGGGAATTTATACCAGATTTTGAAACTTAGGGCAGAAGAGGATGATCCCATTTTACTGAAGTGGTTAACAGAGCGTACCACAATGTACACAGGCCCCAAAGCACAGAATGAAATTCTGAACATCATGGCCAATAGTCATTCGAGGCATTGCAGCTGAGATTAGGTCTCTTCCGATTGTACAATTTTCATTAATTGTTGATGGTACTCAAGATGTCTCTGGTGCTGAACAGGAGAATGTCTGTCTGCGTTATGTTGACCATGACCATGTCCCCACAAGGAGTTTATTGGGCTATACAGGGTGTCGGAGACAACAGGCGAGGGCATTGCGAAAGTGCCAACTGATGTGTTGTTGAGGAAACCCGCAAACATATGCTCGGTTCTTTTGTTCAGTAGTGTGTATAGCGATGGTTCTCAACCTTTTTGGGGTACTGGAACCCCTGCATATTTTGAGGCAAGGCAGGCAAGGTTTTGAGCGGTCCTCAGGGACCTCCACCCCCTCTATATTATATGTAAACTTACTGAAACCTTGTGGTAGTGACTACATTCATTACACTTTTTTATTTCACGGACCCCTTGCAATTAGTCCATGGACCGCTGTTTGAGAACCCATGGTGTAAATTGATAGTTGTTCTTTTGTTTTGTAGTTTTCAGTACACATTACAAATGATTTATTTCATGTTATTTATTTAAAATTGCATACTTTGTGCGACATACTTGTCCATAGCTGCTGTTTGAAGAGTTGAGACACTGACTGAAGGATATTTTGTTTTGATTATTTGGGTTTTTCATTGAAGTAGTTATTTTGCTTTTAGAACTGTACTTATTTTAAGCTTTTTGTTCTTGCAAAGATATTGTAGACTCAGGCCAGGTGCACATATTTAATGACTATATAAATGTATCAGAAAAAGTCAAATTAAAAGGTCAATTCAATACGGAGACCAACTTTGTGATGGTTCTCAATGGAGATTCTTTTAGATGTGATCACACCATGTTCATTGTATTTATGAAAACTACACCCATACAGTGTACAGTCCATTGTCACCTACTGACCTTTCTTGATATTGCTGGTTGTAAGTACGAATACCTGCATACATACTGGACTGGTAAGGAGCACTGCTATAACTATTATTAGTAGTAGAATTATAATGATTTAAACATTTAACAAGTTGGGAAAACCCTTCAGTTAACTACTGTACCTATCAATTATCCAGTTGTAGGAATTATGGTTCCTCATATACATTTAACAACGTATGCTATGTGTTACAGCACTACTTTTGGTGTCCCCCTCAGGAATTGCTCTTGAGAAAATTTAATGTAATTGTCCCCTCCAAGGTTGATCTCAGAATTTTCGCCCCTGCTCA
Organism: Salvelinus sp. IW2-2015; assembly: GCF_002910315.2. NCBI lineage: Eukaryota > Metazoa > Chordata > Actinopteri > Salmoniformes > Salmonidae > Salvelinus > Salvelinus sp. IW2-2015. Next base: position 10,842,596 of record NC_036844.1, on the reverse strand, counting down.
GCATATGTGGGAACTCTTTCAAGACTGTTGGAAAAGCATCCAGGTGAAGCTGGTTGAGAGAATGCCAAGAGTGTGCAAAGCTGTCATTAGGCAAAGGGTGCCTACTTTGATGAATCTAAATCTAAAATATCATACTTGTTTAACACTTTTTTTGGTTACTACATGATTCCATATGTGTTAGTTCATGGTGTGATGTCTTCACTATTATTCTACAATGTAGAAAATAGTAAAAATAAAGAAAAACCCTGGAATGTGTAGGTGTGTCCAAACTTTTGACTGGTACTGTATATATATGTATATTTTACACATATTTAAACCCTGTTTTGGGTAGGCAGAAAACAACCTTCATACTTCCATTAAACCGGTACTGGATACCTTCAGACAAGTCCTGACACTTGTGGGGGTCGTAGAGCAAAGTGAGAACTCCATCGTGTTTGTGGGAATCACCATCTTCTACAATGTGGTCACATTAGTTTGTAGCCCAAACGGTTCGACGCTACTAACAGAAGTTTGCACATCGTTCTACCAACTTCGGACGAGTCCCCGACACTTGTGGGGGTCGTAGAGCAAGTTGTTGGTCGTCATAGGTGGCTTAGCAGTTCAGACGTCTTTTTCTGTTCCGTATTGTCGTGTCCTGTATATATATATATTTACACCTTTCTTCGCATATCTTTATTTTATTTTATTATCCAAGACTCAACTACAAAAGCTTTCCTGCAAAAGCTTTCCTGCAACCCGCTTCACCAATTACAAAAAAGTATTATTTACCTCATCTTGAAAATCCATCGTGGAAGCTAGCCAGGGGCTAATTCAGAAGCTAGCCTGAAAGCTAACCAGAAGCTACTCGATAGCTAACCAGAAGCTAATCTGTAGCTGCCCGAAATTAGCCGGTTTGCTGGCTAGCGTTGGTGTTTCAGCTGCCCACGTTTAGTGGTCATCAGCTATTCCTTTAGCTCGATAATCTACCGGCACTTTTGTGCAACGCGACTCGGACCGGAGCATTCCGGGACTTTTTTTCTCTCAGTTTCCCCGGATTCCAGCCGGCAGCTCTGGACACTTGCACCTTGATTTCGCAGCTAGCTAGCTGCAAACCGTGTGACTATTGGCTTACGTCGACCCCGGAGCAAACTCAAATCATTCTGGAGCTAGCCAGCTGAGGAGTTCCATCACCATCACGGACCCGTTTCTTTTGTTGCTGCTGCAGATACGGAACCCCACCGGGCCTTCACGACTGACTGCCGCGACTGACTGCGACGTTATCTGCCCGAGGGATTTATCCAACTGGCACCTCCGTCCCGACGTTACCTGAACGCTCATCTGAGGCCCGCTAATCGTTAGCTGTCTATCGGCTGCTATTTGAAACAAGTATATTGGACAACTATTATTATTATTATTATTTATTTATTTATTTTTTCCTTGGGTCACTATATCTATTTTGCCAATTTGGATTGATCCCCTCTACCACACGGAACCCCACTACACGGAACCCCACTAACCTATCCGACGGAAACGCACGAGGTATCTACAAACAGACCTCCATCCTATGCTGCTACCGATAGCCATATACCCGGCCAGCTGTCTGGATCGCCACGACCCCAACCAACCTCTACTCATGGACGCCTTATTTGATCACTCGATTAGCATGGCCTCTCCTTAATGTAAATATGCCTTGTCCATTGCTGTTCTGGTTAGTGTTTATTGGCTTATTTCACTGTAGAGATTCTAGCCCTGCTCTCTATACCATATCCAACCTCTCAGTTCCACCACCCACATATGCGATGACATCACCTGGTTTCTACATGATGTTTCTAGAGACAATAATCTCTCTCATCATCACTCAATACCTAGGTTTAACCTCCACTGTATTCACATCCTACCATACCTTTGTCTGTACATTATTCCTTTAAACTATTTTATCGCCCCCAGAAACCTCCTTTTTACTCTCTGCTCTAGTAGCTCTAGGCGAACCAATTCTCATAGCTTTAGCCGTACCTTATATCCTAACTCCTCCTCTGTTCCTCTGGTGATGTAGAGGTGAATCCAGGCCCTGCAGTACCTGGCTCCACTCCTATTCCCCAGGCGCTCTCTTTTGATGACTTCTGTAACCGTAATAGCCTTGGCTTCATGCATGTTAACATTAGAAGCCTCCTCCCTAAGTTTGTTTTGTTCACTGCTTTTAGCACACTCTGCCAACCCGGATGTTTTAGCCGTGTCTGAATCCTGGCTTAGAAAGACCACCAAAAATTCAGACATTTTCATCCCCAATTACAAGATTTTCAGACAAGATAGGAAGGCCAAGGGGGCGGTGTTGCAATCTTACTGCAAAGGACTGCCTGCAGAGTTCTTGTTATACTATCCAGAGTCTGTTCCCAAACAATTTGAACTTCTACTTTTAAAAATCCACTCTCTAAAAACAAGTCTCTCACCGTTGCCGCCTGCTATACGACCACCTCTGCCCCCAGCTGTGCTCTGGACACTATATGTGAACTGATTGCCCCCCATCTATCTTCAGAGCTCGTGCTGCTAGGCGACCTAAATTTGAACATGCTCAACCACCCAGCCACCCTACAATCTAAGCTTGATGCCCTCAATCTCACACAAATTATCAATGAACCTACCAGGTACCACCCCACTTCCGTAACACGGGTACCCTCATAGATATCATCCTAACAAACTTGCCTCCAAATACACCTCTGCTGTTTTTCAACAAGATCTCAGCGATCACTGCCTCATTGCCTGCATCCGTAATGGGTCAGCGGTCAAACGACCTTCGCACTCATCACTGTCAAACGCTCCCTGAACACTTCAGCGAGCAGGCCTTTCTAATCGACCTGGCCGGGGTATCCTGGAAGGATATTGATCTCATCCTCGCAGTAGAGGATGCCTGGTCATTTTTTAAATGCCTTCCTCACCATCTTGAATAAGCATGCCCCATTCAAGAAATTTAGAACCAGGAACAGATATAGCCCTTGGTTCTCTCCTGACCTGACTGCCCTTAACCAACAGAAAAACATCCTATGGCGTTCTGCATTAGCATCGAACAGCCCCCGTGATATGCAACTTTTCAGGGAAGCCAGAAACCAATATACACAGGCAGTTAGAACAAGCCAAGGCTAGCTTTTTCAAGCAGAAATTTGCTTCCTGCAACACAAATTCAAAAAAGTTCTGGGACACCGTAAAGTCCATGGAGAATAAGAACACCTCCTCCCAGCTTCCAACCGCTCTGAAGATAGGAAACACTGCACCACCACAAATCCACTATAATTGAGAATTTCAATAAGCATTTTTCTACGGCTGGCCATGCTTTCCACCTGGCCACCCTACCCCGGACAACAGCACTGCCCTCCCCTCTGCTACTCGCCCAAGCCTTCCCCATTCTCTTTCTCCCAAATACAGTCAGCTGATGTTCTAAATGAGCTCGCAAAATCTGGACCCTTACAAATCAGCCGGGCTAGATAATCTGGACCCTTTCTTTCTAAAACTATCTGCTGAAATTGTTGCCACCCCTATTACTAGCCTCTTCAACCTCTCTTTCGTGTCGTCTGAGATCCCCAAAGATTTGGAAAGCAGCTGCGGTTATCCCCCTCTTCAAAGGGGGGACACCCTTGACCCTAACTGCTACAGACCTATATCTTATCCTACCCTGCCTTTCTAAGGTCTTCGAAAGCCAAGTCAACAAACAGATTACCGTCCATTTCGAATCCCACCACACCTTCTCCGCTATGCAAATCTGGTTTCAGAGCTGGTCATGGGTGCACCCAGCCCGCTCAAGGTCATAAACGATATCGTAACCGCCATCGATAGGAAACAATACTGTGCAGCCGTATTCATTGACCTGGCCAAGGCTTTTGACTCTGTCAATCACCACATCCTCATTGGCGCACTCGACAGCCTTGGTTTCTCTAATGATTGCCTCGCCTGGTTCACCAACTACTTCTCTGATCGAGTTCAGTGTGTCAAATCGGAGGGTCTGTTGTCCGGCCTCTGGCAGTCTCTATGGGGGTGCCACAGGGTTCAATTCTTGGACCGACTCTCTTCTCTGTTTACATCAATGATGTCCGCTCTTGCTGCTGGTGATTCTCTGATTCACCTCTACGCAGACGACACATATTCTGTATACTTCTGGCCCTTCTTTTGACACTGTGTTAACAACCCTCCAGGCGAGCTTCAATTGCCATACAACTCTCCTTCCGTGGCCCCAACTGCTCTTAAATACAAGTAAACCAAATGCATGCTCTTCAACGCATCGCTGTCTGCTCCTGCCGCCTGTCCAACATCACTACTTTGGAGGCTCTGACTTAGAATATGTGGACAACTACAAATACCTAGGTGTCTGGTAGACTGTAAACTCTCCTTCCAGACTCACATCAAACATCTCCAATCCAAAGTCAAATCTAGAATTGGCTTCCTATTCCGCAACAAAGCATCCTTTACTCATGCTGCCAAACATACCCTTGTAAAACTGACCATCCTACCAATCCTCGACTTCGGTGATGTCATTTACAAAATAGCTCCAAACCCTACTCATAAATTGGATGCAGTCTATCACAGTGCCATCCGTTTTGTCACCAAAGCCCCATATACTACCCCCACTGCGACCTGTACACTCTCGTTGGCTGGCCCTCGCTTCATACTCGTCGCCAAACCACTGGTTCTAGGTCATCTACAAGACCCTGCTAGGTAAAGTCCCCCTTATCTCAGCTCGCTGGTCACCATAGCAGCACCTACCTGTAGCACGCGCTCCAGCAGGTATATCTCTCTAGTCACCCCAAAACCAATTTCTTCCTTTGGACGCCTCTCCTTCCAGTTCTCTGCTGAATGAATAACGAACTACAAAAATCTCTGAAACTGGAAACACCTATCTCCCTCACTAGCTTTAAGCACCAGCTGTCAGAGCAGCTCATAGATTACTGCACCTGTACATACCCATCTACAATTTAGCCCAAACAACTACCACCTTTACCTACTGTATTTATTTATAAATTATTTTGCTCCTTTGCACCCCATTATTTCTGTCTCTACTTTGCACTTTCTTCCACTGCCAAACCAACCATTCCAGTGTTTTTTTAGTTTTTAATTTTTTTGCTGTGTTGTACTCACTTCGCCTCCATGGCCTTTTATATTTTTTATTTATTTTATACATATATTTGTTTTGCCTTCACCTCCCTTATCTCACCTCACTTGCTCACATTGTATATAGACTTATTTTTTTTCACTGTATTATTGACTATATGTTTGTTTTTACTCCATGTGTAACTATGTGTTGTTGTATGGTCGAACTGCTTTGCTTTATCTTGGCCAGGTCGCAATTGTAAATGAGAGACGTGTTCTCAATTTGCCTACCTGGTTAAATAAAGGTTAAAAAAAAAATAAAAAAAAAAAAAAAAGTCATCATAATAGTTTGTAGATAAAACCGTTCAGACGATACAGACAGTTTTGTGAGAAGTCTGATTTCTAGGACGTCTTTTGGTGTGACAAACACCACTCTAGCTCTGCCACCTTTCACCACAGATGCTGAAGTTAAACACGTGTGGTAGACTGAGACACATCCAATGCAAAAAACAGATAAACTGACAGATTTTTATGGGAACAATGCGTCAATTGACTGTAGAGAATTATTAAGAACATGTAACTGATGGTAAATGCAGCCTGTAATTACAGAGGTGTAACAATATATACTTGCTACCATGGTTGTTACAAATGGGCAAGTTTCCACTAAATTCACCAATTTAGTGTTTTGTTTCTTCTCAGGTGCAGCCAATTCAGTAACAGCTGTCAGAAGATTGTAATCTCTCGTGGACAGATACGCCGGGTGTCCAAGATTAGAAAGGTTGAAGGCTAAGTAGCCTCTAATTACTTACCCATGAATGTGCAGTTGCCCGCCCAAAAGTGTATCATCTGTGCTAACTTGGTTGAGTTTCCAAAAACAAATCAGATATAGGTCAACCTCACTAACTGGGGTCTACAATACGGGTGTCATCCCCGATTATTATATATATAATTTTGACTTATAGTAATGTATATGTTGCCCATTATGACAATCTGAACCTCCTTGCAATCTAAGTGGAAGGATAAACCCACTTGTACACCACTATCTGCAGAAGTGCAATGTAAATGCTAGGTGTTAATTAATTTTTCTTTGCAAAATCCTGTGTATCTTGAGGGGTACTTACTTGTAATTGTTGTGTAGCTACATGATATTTTATTTACATATATAGTTACATATGAGAATTTACCATGGACTTACTTGTTAATCATTACCAAGTGAAAACAAACAAAATATGAGCTTCTACTTTAGTCAACTTTATTGCAACATGTAAAAAGATCTTATATTTCTTACAAAATAATGATTTTTATTGTTGGATTAGTCATTTGGTTAAATAGAATTAACAAAGATTTAGGCCTACTCAATAACATAAAACATCTATTTTAGTGGTGACTCAAATCTGCTGCCAATAGTATGGTGATTAGCCTAGCTAACACACACTTGGGTAGGCATAATCAAATGTTTTATTTTATTTAACTAGGCAAGTCAGTTAAAGAACAAATTCTTATTTACAATGGCGGCCTAGGAACAGTGGGTTAACTGCCTTATTCAGGGGCAGAATGACAGATTTTTACCTTGTCAGCTGTGGTGGCATTTTTCTGTATTACCAAATGGAGAGAGAGAGAGACAAACATCACACACAATCAGAGACATCTTTAATGAGCTTTAAGCTTTAGCCTTTGACTTTCAACAATTCACTATCTATAATGAATTTTGAGAGTGACTACAGAAAAATACAAAGATCTTTTATAGCCAAGATACACCCCTCTCAACTTACATGACAAACCACAGATCTTAGGAACTCTTCACAAAGGGACTTTTACTTGAGAAAGGAGTATCCCTTAGCCAGATAGCATTCGCTATAAATTATCGCTCAGTTTGGTCTCTAAAACGAGGTTCTAATCTCGTTCCTGGTACTTCATAGTACAAAAACATTACCTCATCCAAGGCATAACTCAATTGTCAACTCTAGATACTCCCATCTCAAGTAAACCCCCTCTCGGCCCCACTCCTGGACAAGCTCACTGAGGGGAGTGAGCCTCTAGGTCATACACTATGCCAGGATAAGCGCACAGACATTGTGGAGACAATTAATTGGTTCCCCATTAATCACGCCATCCCTTCACATGGTTTAAGAATAGGTAAAGACACATTCACATATGAAGACAATGTTCCATTCTGTCCTCTTCCCTTTCTGATATTCTGCATAGCACCAGGGACATGTGAAAGACAAGCCTGACCTCTCCCCTCTCTGGGCCCCAAGTGACTGAGCCCTAGCTGAGGGAAAAGTGCAACTGCCAACACTATAGTCCAAAAGGATACATTCTAATGACAAGTATCTCACATAAGCATATTATATAAATAAAACATCTTATTTATCTATGTTACCCATCTAATTCTGATTTYTCCAGCACACAGCTCAGGGATTTGACCTAGCGACCTTCCAGTTACTGGCCCAACACTCTAACCACTAGGCTACCTGCCTGCCGCTACCTGCTGCCCCACATGTGGAGTATCTACAGCAGTGCATGGTGAATAGAGGCATGAGCCCTTGTTTCTCTGACACATATTCTATTAACCTCACCATGCAGACATCTACACAAATATTTTGTTTAATTTAATGCCAAAGAATCAGTGAKCCTGTACGTATTTAAGACTCTCTCAATGAGAGTGCCAGCTGAAATGAGTACAACGTAAAGTGATCAGGTTTTGTGGCCATTTAGCTAGTTGACATAAACTCTAGTGTGTAGTGTAGCTAGTGGGAATGTGGTCATAGCTACAGTCAGACTGCTATCCTGTAGCTAGTGGGCATGTAGTCACAGCTACAGACGGCTAGCCTGTATTTGCCCTCAGTGAGAATCTGAGAAGCAGATGAAAACAATCTGAGAAGCAGCAATGAACAGATCAGATTATGGGCTGTCAACAGCTGTCATAGTAGGCAGCAGATAGCCTTGCGGTTAGAGTGTTGGTATATAGCTGTTTCAATCAGAGTGTCTGACAACCTATAGCTGGGGGCAGCAATCTATTCCTGAAATGGAGCAGGACACTGTGTGTGTGCGTGCTTGTGTGTGGCCCAGGGAAGTGATATAGGATCAATACGAGAACAGAATGATGGCCTGTGATTGTGCAACCATCACAACCTCGCAACACGCACATGCAGGCACACCAAAACACATTCTACCAGTCTCTCTTTCAACTTTTTTTTATTTGTATTTTACTCTCTCTCGCTCTATCTCTCTTGAGAAATCACYTAACTAAACCAAACAAAAAGAAGAAGAAACTATGCTATGAAACAAAGATAAATGATATAAAGAATGATAGTAAAAAGCTCTGGAGATCTTTAAATGAGATTCTAGGAAAAAAGCGAACTTGGCTCCCTCCTTCACTGAGGTAGATGGCTTGTTCATAACATAACCCTTTGATATTGCCAACCACTTTTCTGTTGACAAGATTAGCAAACTTAGGCATGACATGCAAACAACGAATGTTGAGCCTTCATATTCAAGCATAACGTACCAAATAATGAAAGGCAAGCACTGTAGTTTTGAGTTCCACAAAGTGGGTGTGGAAAATATTAAAATGTTGTTGCTATCTATAAATAAGGGCAAGCCACCTGGTACTGACAACTTGGATGGCAAATTGCTGAGGTTGGTAGTGGAATACATTGCTACTCCTGTTTGCCACATCTTCAATTTAAGCCTAGAAGACYGCATGTGCCCTTAGGCCTGGAAGGAGGGAAAGGTCATTCCCCTGCCCAAGAATAGCAGATCAGCCTTTAATGATTCAAACAACTGACCAATCAGCCTGTTACCAGTGCTTAGCAAACCTTTGGAAAAAATTATGTTTGACCATATGCAAAGTTATTTTACAGAAAACAAATAAAAAAATGACTTTCAGCATGTTTGTAGTGAAGGGCACTCAACATGCTCAGCACTGACACAAATGACTGATGATTGGCTGAAAGAAATTGATAGTAGGAGCTGTTTTGTTAAACTTCAGTGCAGCTTTTGATATCATTGATCATAACCTGTTACTGAAAAAACATAGGTGTTATGGATTTCCATCCTCTGCCTTATCATGGATTGAGAGTTATCTATCTAAAAGATCACAGAGGGTTTTCTGAAGTGGAAGCCTATCTCATGCAAATTCGGTTGAGTGTGGTGTACCGCAGGGCAGCCGGCTTGGGCCATTATAGTTTTCTGTTTTTACTAATGACCTTCCACTGACCTTGAATTAAGCCTGTGTGTCTACGTACACTGACAAATCAACAGTATACACAGCTACGACAGTAAAATAAGTAACTGACACCCTTCACATAGAGCTCCAGTCAGTTTTAGAATGGGTGACTAGCAATAGGCCGGTAGGCCGGTGCTAAATATAAAAAAAAAAACTAAAAGCATTGTTTTTTGGATAAATCACTCGCTCAACACTGAACATCATTTAGATCAATTATTCAATAATGTGGCAATTGAGCAAGTTGAGGAGAAATAAGCTGCTGGGTGTAACCATAGATASCAAGCTGTCATGGTCAAAACATATAGACTCAATGGTTGCTAAAATGGGAAGAGGTCTATCCATGTGTGGTCATGTGCGGCAAAGAGGGACATAGGTATATTACAGATGGTCCAGAATAGAGCTACAGGTATTACACATGGATGTACATGGAAGGCGAATGTCAATAACATGCATGTCAATCTATCCTGCTCAAAGTTGAGGAGAAATTGACTGCATCACTATTGGTCTTTGTGTGAGGTGTTGATGTGTTGAAGGTACTGAACTGTCTGATCAAGAAGTTGGCACACAGTTCGGACACTCATCGGTACAACACAAGACATACAATCAGAGGTGTCTTCACATTTCCCAGGTCCAGAACAGAGGCTGGGAAATGCACCGTCTTAAATAGAGCCATGACTACATSGAACATTCTGCCACCCCCGGTAACTCAAGCTAGCAATAAACAGATAAAAAAACAGATAAAAMAATACCTTATTGAACAACGGGGGACTGTGAAGACACAGCCATTTMAATATATTTTATACTGCATTTTTCACTGTATTATATATTGTATTATGTAGGTGGGTGGCCTTGCACCAACCTTGGCTTGTGCGAGCCGGAACGACTCACAGGGCAGGAGCCATCTCCTGTTTCTGAAGTGTGAGGCAGATGCAGGAGATTATGTAGTATTTTGTAGTGTTATGTATATTGTGTACTGTATATTATATTATGTCTACTGGAAAAAAATATAAACGTATAAAATATAAAATGTATAGTGTTGGTCCCATGTTTCATGAGCTAAAATAAAAGATCCCAGAAATGTTCCATATGCACAAAAAGCTTATTTCTCTTAAATTTGGTGCACAAATTTGGTTACATCCCTGTTACTGAGCATTTATCCTTTACCAAGATAACCCATCCACCTAACAGGTGTGGCATATCAAG
>NC_036844.1:10814966-10828705 GCF_002910315.2 Salvelinus sp. IW2-2015 | reverse complement strand
GCATGTGCCCTTAGGCCTGGAAGGAGGGAAAGGTCATTCCCCTGCCCAAGAATAGCAGATCAGCCTTTAATGATTCAAACAACTGACCAATCAGCCTGTTACCAGTGCTTAGCAAACCTTTGGAAAAAATTATGTTTGACCATATGCAAAGTTATTTTACAGAAAACAAATAAAAAAATGACTTTCAGCATGTTTGTAGTGAAGGGCACTCAACATGCTCAGCACTGACACAAATGACTGATGATTGGCTGAAAGAAATTGATAGTAGGAGCTGTTTTGTTAAACTTCAGTGCAGCTTTTGATATCATTGATCATAACCTGTTACTGAAAAAACATAGGTGTTATGGATTTCCATCCTCTGCCTTATCATGGATTGAGAGTTATCTATCTAAAAGATCACAGAGGGTTTTCTGAAGTGGAAGCCTATCTCATGCAAATTCGGTTGAGTGTGGTGTACCGCAGGGCAGCCGGCTTGGGCCATTATAGTTTTCTGTTTTTACTAATGACCTTCCACTGACCTTGAATTAAGCCTGTGTGTCTACGTACACTGACAAATCAACAGTATACACAGCTACGACAGTAAAATAAGTAACTGACACCCTTCACATAGAGCTCCAGTCAGTTTTAGAATGGGTGACTAGCAATAGGCCGGTAGGCCGGTGCTAAATATAAAAAAAAAAACTAAAAGCATTGTTTTTTGGATAAATCACTCGCTCAACACTGAACATCATTTAGATCAATTATTCAATAATGTGGCAATTGAGCAAGTTGAGGAGAAATAAGCTGCTGGGTGTAACCATAGATASCAAGCTGTCATGGTCAAAACATATAGACTCAATGGTTGCTAAAATGGGAAGAGGTCTATCCATGTGTGGTCATGTGCGGCAAAGAGGGACATAGGTATATTACAGATGGTCCAGAATAGAGCTACAGGTATTACACATGGATGTACATGGAAGGCGAATGTCAATAACATGCATGTCAATCTATCCTGCTCAAAGTTGAGGAGAAATTGACTGCATCACTATTGGTCTTTGTGTGAGGTGTTGATGTGTTGAAGGTACTGAACTGTCTGATCAAGAAGTTGGCACACAGTTCGGACACTCATCGGTACAACACAAGACATACAATCAGAGGTGTCTTCACATTTCCCAGGTCCAGAACAGAGGCTGGGAAATGCACCGTCTTAAATAGAGCCATGACTACATSGAACATTCTGCCACCCCCGGTAACTCAAGCTAGCAATAAACAGATAAAAAAACAGATAAAAMAATACCTTATTGAACAACGGGGGACTGTGAAGACACAGCCATTTMAATATATTTTATACTGCATTTTTCACTGTATTATATATTGTATTATGTAGGTGGGTGGCCTTGCACCAACCTTGGCTTGTGCGAGCCGGAACGACTCACAGGGCAGGAGCCATCTCCTGTTTCTGAAGTGTGAGGCAGATGCAGGAGATTATGTAGTATTTTGTAGTGTTATGTATATTGTGTACTGTATATTATATTATGTCTACTGGAAAAAAATATAAACGTATAAAATATAAAATGTATAGTGTTGGTCCCATGTTTCATGAGCTAAAATAAAAGATCCCAGAAATGTTCCATATGCACAAAAAGCTTATTTCTCTTAAATTTGGTGCACAAATTTGGTTACATCCCTGTTACTGAGCATTTATCCTTTACCAAGATAACCCATCCACCTAACAGGTGTGGCATATCAAGAAGCTGATTAAAGCATAATCATRAGACAGGTGCACATTGTGATGGGGACAATATAAGGCCACTCTAAAATGTGCAGTTTTGTCCCACAACACAATGCCACAGATGTCTAAAGTTTTGAGGGAGCATGCAAWTGGCACGCTGACTGCAGGTYTGTCCACCAGAGCTGTTGCCAGAGAACTGAATGTTAATTTATCTAGTATAATGTCGTTTTAGAGAATTTGGCAGTATGTCCAACCGGCCTCACAACTGCAGACCACGTGTACTCACGCCAGCCAGGACCTCCACATCCTTCTTTTTTACGTGCGGGATCATTTTAGACGAGCCACCCAGACAGCTGATGAAACTGTGGGCTTGTACAACTGAAGAATGTCTGCACAAACTGTCACAAACCGTCTCAGGGAAGCTCATCGTCATCCTCACCAGGGTCTTGACCTGTCTGCAGTTTGGTGTCATAACTGAATTTAGTGGGAAAATGCTAACGTTCGATGGCCACTGGCACGCTGGAGAAGTGTGCTCTTTATYGATAAATCCCGGTTTCAACTGTACCGGGCAGATGGCAGGGAGCATGTATGGCGTCGCGTGGGTGAACAGTTTGTTGATGTCAAGGTTTTGAACAGAATGCCCCATGGTGGCAGTGGGGTTATGGTATGGGCAGGCATAAGCTACAGAAAATTACTCACCAGACATGGCACCCATTGAGCATGTTTAGGATGCTCTGGATAGACGTGTACAACAGCGTGTTCCAGTTCCCGCCAATATCAAGCAATTTCGCACAGACATTGAAGAGGAGCGGGACAACATTCCACAGGCCACAATCAACAGCCTCATCAACTTRATGCGAAGTAGATTTCCTTACATGAACTGTAACTCAGTAAAATCTTTGAAACTGTTGCATGTTGCGTTTATAGTATTGTTCAGTGTATATTATGTACAATACATGACCAAAGGTATGTGGACACCTGCTCGTCGAACATCTCATTGCAAAATCATGTGCATTAATATGGAGTTGGCCCCCCTTTTCTGCTTTAAAACTTCTTATGGCTGAAGTCCCGTTAACGGGATCGATATGACAACAGCCAGTCGAAGTGCAGGGCGCCAAATTCAAAAAACAGAAATCTCATAATTAAAATTTCTCAGACATTCATGTGTCTTATATCATTTTAAAGGTAATCTTGTTGTTAATCCCACCAAAGTGTCCGATTTCAAATAGGCTTTTCAGCGAAAGCACTACAAACGATTATGTTAGGTCACCACAAAACCACAATAATCACAGCCATTTTTTCCAGCTAAAGATAGCTTCACAAAAACCAGAATAGAGATAAAATTGATCACTAACTCGGTAGCGTTTCCAAACTGCATTCCTTCCATCTACAGCATTTTATTAATGTTACTCAGTTCCTCCCCATTGGCTTTGATGCCTCATGATTGAGTATTGATCTGTTTCAAGTAGACTGTAGATTTTGCTGTGCGTCTATAGGTGTCAGTGGGCTGACTGTGAACGCTCTGAGAGACTCTGTGAGGTCAATGATAAAGTAGTCTACAGTACTACTGCCTAAGAGATGAGCTATGGGTGTACCTACCATGGAGTCCCCTTCGATGCCTACCATACTATGTACATACCCACGTGCGACAGAGCCCTGCAGGAGTTGTGACCTGTTTTGCTTGCGTTATGGTTGTCGTTTGCTGCCTAGCGGGGCATATGAGGAGGAATGCTGTCACCTGCAGGCAGGTGTTGTCCCCCTGTGGCTGCAGAGCGGTGTCGGGTTCTTGTCTTAGTTCTGCATTTAGGTCTCCACAGACTAGTACATGTCCCTGCCGGCCTGGAAATGATTGATTTCCCTCTTCAGGATGCGGAAGCTGTCTTCATTAAAGTGGGGATATAGTAGCACACAGGAGACATTTTTCTCTGTTAGATAATTTCCTTTTGATTTCTAGCCAAATGTAAAATATTCCTGTTTTGATTAATTAATGGAGTGAGTTAGGTTACTCTATACAAATTAGCACCTACCCCCTGTTTTCCACACATGGTAGTTTGGTGATGGGATCTACCAGCTCTCTGTAACCCCCCACCCCATAGAGGGCAACCAAGTGGTCCGTCTCCTCTATACCATGTTTCTTGCAGGATGACATTCTGTATAACGATTTCTTTGGTGAAGTCCAGGTTCCTGCCTCTTTAGGCTAAAGGCAGAATGACCTCAGGCCTGGATTCCAGGATGCAGATTAGTGAAGGCTTTGTAGTTCTCTTTTAAAGTGTCCAATGTTGTTAGTCGTGTGGTTTGCCTTAGGCCCAGTAAGTGGAGCCAGAGCCTGCCGTTATCTGGTACATGCCATTGGCTTGGGGCTTAGTGTACGAGTGGGTGTTGGCCTGTTTGCCCGCTCACGGCCTGGGCCATATGTGTGACTCCATGTGAGCGCCCTCTTTGCGGTGGTGGGGTGCATCGGGTGGAAGGAGGGCTGATCTGAGGGGGCCTAAATATGAGTGTGGGCATGGTTGCTGTGGGGGGGTGTGATTGGTTGGGGTGGGTGTGATGTGGCTGGTGGTGTTTTGGTCTTGATGTAATCCTCTCAGCATGGGTTCCTCTATGTGTTGGTTCCAGGGGGGGTCCGCAGTCTGGGAGAGTGTCTCGCCTGAGTCTAGGTGGAGTCTATTGATCTGTTGCAACTGCTGTGAAAGTGTTTAGGGCTATTTTGAGAGCGTTTGTCCTTTTAGAGTGCCGGCCGAAGGTGCGGCACTAGTTGCCCCATGTAGATGCTTGTGTAGATTGCCGATGCTTTCAATTGAGACATTCTGTTGGCGAACAAAAAGTCCACAGAAACACACCCAAGGTTGAATTCTACTTCCAAAACAAATGCGCATGTCCTTCTTATGAGACACAGATTGTAGAGAAAAGTTATTTCCAAAGTTTTCTACATAATTGTCCTTACATTCCTCATCTTCTCTGTCCTCGTTATACACAAGGATATATTCGCATAGATCTCTCTCTCCTACAGTTCGCAATGCACACAAAACCACACCGAAACATTGCACACAACACACTCACACACAAAACCGCTTACACATGATAGTTGTTATTGGGGACATTCCCCTGAACGCTAGTACTGTATCTCATATTTATGTCCTCACCCAGTCTAGCCGTTATGTTTGTTGCCATACAGCATCAGTGTAGGTATGTTGTGAAAACCCATCAGTTGGATAAAGTGAATCAGACCTGATTAACTTTTACAGGAAGTGACTAATGAGCTACATTAACTGGTGATTCAGAGGAAGAGCGATGTGGAGGAGAAAGAATCACACCGTCAGAAACAAATACGAAAGAAGAGAAAATAAATGGAGAAAATAGGGGAAAGTGCAAGGTAGAAAGGAGGATCTCTCCTTCTTTTTTTCCCTCCTTTCTTTTTCCGTTGTTTTTTTTTTTTGTTTTTGTTTGAGGAAAGAGATCCCTCCTTTCTACCTTGCACTTTCCCCTATTTTCTCCACTTATTTCTCTTCTTTCTATTTGTTTCTGACGATGTGATTCTTTCTCACTCCACATTCGACTCTTCCTCTGAATCACCAGTTAATTGCTAGCTCATTAGTCACTTCCTTGGTAAAAGTTAATTTCAGGTCTATTCACTTTATACCACTGAATGGGTTTTCACACACATACACATACATGATGCCATGTCATCACAAACATACACGGCTAGACTGGGTGAGGACATAAATATGAGATACCAGTACTACGTTCAGCGGGAATTGTCCCCCAATAACACTATCAATGTTCAAGCTGGTTTTGTGTGTGAGTGCTGTTGTGTGCATGTTTCGTGTGTTTTGTGTGCATGCAACTGTAGGAGAGGGTGAGAGATCTATTGCGAATATTCCCTTGTGTATAACGCCAGCGACAGAGAGATGAGAACTAAGGACAATTATGTAGAAACTTTGGAAATAACTTTTTCTCCTACATCTTGTTAAAAGAGACATGCAGCCATGTTGGGAGTAGAATTCAACCTTGGGTGTGTTTATACAATGTGACTTTTTGTTCGCCAACAGAATGTCTCATTAGAAGCATCCCAATCTACCACACCATCTTACATGCCAACAGTGCCCACCTCGCCCGCCACTTCTAAAGGACACGCTCCAAAACATAGCCCTAACACTTCACACAGTTGCAACAGATCAATAGACATCCCACCCTAGACCAGCCGAGACACTCTCCCAGACCCTGCGGGACCCCCACCCCCCCTCCCCCCTGGACCAACACATAGAGGACCCATGCTGAGAGGACTACACAAGACCACAACACCACCAGCCACATTACCACACCCCACCCCAACCAATCAACACCCCCCCAAGTCAACCCATGCCCACACTCATTTAGGCCCCCTCAGATCAGCCCCTCCTTCCCACCCGATTGCACCCCACCACCGCCAAAGAGGCGCCTCAACATGGAAGTCACACCATATGCCAGGCGTAGCGGGGCAAACAGCCCAACACCCACTCTTACACTAGCCAAGCCAATGGCATGCTACCAGATACTCAGCAGGCTCTGCTCACACTTACTGGCCTAAGGCCCAAAACCACAGACTAACAACATTGGACCACTTTTTATGAACACAAAGCCTTCACTATCTCCATCCTGAATATCCCGGCCGAGGTCATCTCCTTTAGCCTATAGAGCAGGAACCTGCGACTTCACCAAAGAAATCGGTAATACAGACTTGTCATCTGCAAGAAACAGGATATAGAGAGCGGACCCACTGGTTGCCCCCTCTAGGTTACAAGGACTGAGTAGTCCACCACAAACTACCATGTGTGAAACAGGGGGGGTATGCTAATTTGGTATAGAGCTAGACCTAACTCACTCCATTAAATTAATCAAAACAGGAATTATTTTACATTTGCGCTGAAATTTCAAAAGGAAATTATTCTTAACAGAAGAAAAATGTCCTCCTGTGTCTACCTAATCCCCCCACTAGATGAAGACAGCTTCTCCATCTGGAGAGGGAAATCATCATTCCAGCCCAGGACATTGTACTAGTCTTTGAGACCTAAATCGAACTAGACAAGAACCCGACACCCTCAGCACACAGGGGGACAAACACACCTGCCTGCCAGGTGCAGCTTTCCCGTCCCTCATTTATTGCCCCCCTAGGCCACAAACTACACAACATAACCAACAAAACAGGTCACAACTCCTGCCACTCTGTCGCACGCTGGGTATGTACATAGTCAATGGTTAGGGGTCTTTCGAGGGTACTCCTATGGTAGGACACCATGCTCATCTCTTGAGCAGTCAGTACTGTAGACTACTTTTTCATTGACCTAACCCAGAGTCTCTCAGAGCGTTCACAGTCAGCCCACTGACACCCCTATTGACCACAGCAAAATACAGTCTACTTGACAGATCAATACTCAATCATGAGGCATCAGAGCCAAAGGAACTGAGTAACATTAATAAATGCCTGTAGATTGCGATAGGAATGCCCAGTTTGGAAACCTACCAAAAAACAATTAGACGACAACCAAATAAATCGCTGTTTTAGACCAATTTCCTGGGTTAAACGTTCCACTCTATAGTGAAGGTTGCTAAACTTGTCAGTTTAAGAAATTTAACAGTATATTTTGACCTCAGCTCCCTATCAAATCTAAAATCTCAAATAGAAAACCAAAGAAAATAATAACAATGACCAAATCGGTTTGATGAAGAATGCCAAAAACCTAAGAAAGAAATTGAGAAACCTGTCCAACCAGAAACATAGAGACCACAAGAAAAATCGAGTCTACGCCTTCACTATGGTGAATCACAAACAAACAGAATACACTACGGAAAAAAGAAAAGGAACAGCACGTCACAAATCGCCTCAATTGTAATTGAAGAATCCATAGACTCTAACACTTCTGGGAAAATTTTAAAAAACTTAACAAACAACAACGCAAAAGAATTATTCTAACCAAATGGAGATGGATGGTTAAACCACTTCTCCAATCTTTTTGGCCTCTATTAACATAAGAACAAAGAGCAAAAACATATACTGTACATGATCAAATTACAAATTAGAACAACTATTAAAAAGACTACCAGAACCCACGGATTCTCCATTTACCCTTGAATGAGCTACGGACAAAATTTAAAAACCCTCCAACCCAAAAAGGCATGTGTTGTTTGATGTCGTATTTTCAATTTGAAATGATCAAATTATATACAGACAACAAAATTCCAATTTCCAATAAAAAAAAAAAAACTTGGCCCTATACTAAAATTCTTTAACATCATCCTTAGCTCTGGCATCTTCCCCAAATATTTGGAACCAGGAATGATCACCCCAATCCACAAAAAGTGGAGACAAATTTGGACCCCAATAACTACCGTGGGATATGCGTTCAACAGCAACCTTGGGAAAATCCTCGCCCATTATCATTAACAGCAGACTCGAATACATTTCCTCAGTGAAAACAATGTACTGAGCAAATGTCAAATTGGGCTTTTTTACAAATTTACCATACAACCCTGACACACCCTAATTGACAACAAACAAACCAAAACAAGGCAAGTCTTCTCATGCTTTGTTGATTTCAAAAAGCCTCGACTAATTTTGGCATGAGGTCTTGCTATATCAACTGATGGAAAGTCGAGGTGTTGGGGTAAACATTTATGACCATTATAAAATTCATGTACACAGACACAAGTGTGCAGCTTATAAATACGGCAAAAAACACACACATTTCTTCCCACAGGGCCGTGCGGGTGAGACAGGGATGCCAGCTTAAGCCCCACCCTCTTCAACATATACAGTGGGGAGAACAAGTATTTTGATACACTGCCGATTTTGTCCGATTTTCTACTTTACCAAAGCATGTAGGAGCGTCTTTTTAAAAATATTTTTATCAATAGGTACACTTCAACTTTAGAGACGGAATCTAAAACTAAAATCCAAAATCACATGTATGATTTTTAAGTAATTAATATTGCATTTTATTGCATGACATAAGTATTTGATACATCAGAAAAGCAGAACTTAATATTTGGTACAGAAACCTTTGTTTGCAATTACAGAGATCATACGTTTCCTGTAGTTCTTGACATAGGTTTGCACACACTGCAGCAGGGATTTTGGCCCACTCTCCCTACAGATCTTCTCCAGATCCTTCAGGTTTCGGGCTGTCGCTGGGCAATACGGACTTTCAGCTCCTCCAAAGATTTTCTATTGGGTTCAGGTCTGGAGACTGGCTAGGCCACTCCAAGACCTTGAGACGATACTCTTACGGAGCCACTCCTTAGTTGTTCATGGCTGTGTGTTGGTCGTTTTGTCATGCTGGAGACCCAGCCACACACCATCTTCATGCTCTTACTGAGGGAAGGAGGTTGTTGGCAAGATCTCGCGATACATGGCCCCATCCATCCTCCCTCAATACGGTGCAGTCGTCCTGTCCCCTTTGCAGAAAAGCATCCCCAAAGAATGATGTTTCCACCTCCATGCTTCACGGTTGGGATGGTGTTCTTGGGGTTGTACTCATACTCTTCTTCCTCCAAACACGGCGAGTGGAGTTAGACCAAAAAGCTCTATTTTTGTCTCATCAGACCACATGACCTTCTCCCATTCCTCCTCTGGATCATCCAGATGGTCATTGGCAAACTTCAGACAGGCCTGGACATGCACTGGCTTAAGCAGGGGGACCTTGCGTGCGCTGCAGGATTTTAATCCATGACGGCGTAGTGTGTTACTAATGGTTTTCTTTGGACTGTGGTCCCAGCTCTCTTCAGGTCATTGACCAGGTCCTGCCGTGTAGTTCTGGGCTGATCCCTCACCTTCCTCATGATCATTGATGCCCCACGAGGTGAAATCTTGGCATGGAGCCCCAGACCGAGGGTGATTGACCGTCATTCTTGAACTTCTTCATTTTCTCTATTTCTAATAATTGCTCCAACAGTGTTGTCTTCTCACCAAGCTGCTTGCCTATTGTCCTGTAGCCCATCCCAGCCTTGTGCAGGTCTACAATTTTATCCCTGATGTCCTTACACAGCTCTCTGGTCTTGGCCATTGTGGAGAGGTTGGAATCTGTTTGATTGAGTGTGTGGACAGGTGTCTTTCATACAGGTAACAGTTCAAACAGGTGCAGTTAATACAGGTAATGAGTGGAGAACAGGAGGGCTTCTTAAAGAAAAACTAACAGGCTGTGAGAGCCGGAATTCTTACTGGTTGGTATTGGATCAATACTTATGTCATGCAATAAAATGCAAATTAATTATTTAAAAATCATACAATGTGATTTTCTGTGATTTTGTTTTAGATTCCTGTCTCTCACAGTTGAAGTGTACCTATGATAAAAATGACAGACCTCTACATGCTTTGTAAGTATGAAAACCTGCAAAATCGCAGTGTATCAAATACTTGTTCTCCCCACTGTATATCAACGATTGGCGCGGGCACTAGAAAGTCTTCAGCACCCCGGCCTCACCCGTACTAGAATCTGAAGTCAAATGTCTACTGTTTGCTGATGATCTGTGCTGCTCTTTCACCAACCAAGGAGGGCCTACAGCAGCACCTAGATATTCTGCACAGATTCTGTCAGACCTGGGCCCTGACAGTAAATCTCAGTAAGACCAAAATATATGGTGTTCCAAAAAAAAGGCCAGTCACCAGGACCACAAATTCATCTAGACACCTTGCCCTAGAGCCACACAAAAAACTATACATCAACTTGGCCTAAACTTCAGCGCCACAGGTTACTTCCACAAAAGCTGTCGCTGACGATCTGAGAGATCAAGGCCAAGAAGGGCATTCTATGCATCAAAGAACATAAATTCAACATACCAATTAGGAGGCTAAAATACTTCAATCAGTTATAAACCATTTGCCACTTTTGGTTGTAGGTCTGGGGTCCGGGTCCTCACCACAAGAATTCACAAAATGCGGAACAAACACCAAATTGAGACTCTGCATGCAGATTCTGCAAAAATATCCTCCGTGTACAACGTTAAACACCAAAATAATGCATGCCAGAGCAGAATAGCCGATACCCGCTAATTATCAAAATCCAGAAAAGAGCCATTAAATTCTACAAACACCCTAAAAGGAAGTGCATTCCCAAACCTTCCATAACAAAGCCTTCACCTACAGGGATGCGATTAAACCTGGAGAAAGTCCCCTAAGCAAGCTGCGTTCCTGAGGCTCTGTTCACAAACACAAACACATCCCCACAGAAGCACAAGGACAGCAACACAATTATACCAAACCAAATTCATGGAAAACAAAAAGATAATTACTGACACATTGGAAGAAGAATTAACATAAAAACAGAGCAAACTAGAATTTGCTATTGGCAGAATAACACTGGTGCAGAATACCTGACCACTATGACTGACCCAAACTAAGCGACAAGCTTTTGACTATGTACAGACTCAGTGAGTATAGCCTTGCTATATGAGAAAGGACCGCCGTAGGCAGACATGGCTCTCCAAGAGTAAGACAGGCTATGTGCACACTGCCACAAAATGAGGTGGAAACTGAGCTGCACTTGCCTAACCTTCCTGCCCAATGTATGACCATATTAGAGACACATATTTTCCCTCAGATTACACCAGATCCACAAAAGAATCAAAACAAACCCGATTTGACAAACTCCCATATCTACTGGTGAAATACCACAGTGTGCTATAACCTGCAGCAAGATTTTGTGACCTGTTTTGCCACAAGAAAAGGCCCAACCAGTGAAGAACAAACCACCTTCACTGCTTGTCATTATGAATGGACCAAGGTGTAGCTGTTGTAGGATACATTTTCCTTTATTTAAATTAAACACAGGAAAAAAAAGAAGAAAAAAAACTGAAGCTAAATAAATAGTGCTGACATGCAACTATCCATAGACAAGGATCCCGAACACAGAAGGGGAAATGGCTCCTAAATATGATCCCCATCAGAGACAACATAGCGCCTCTGATTGGAACCATAACAGGAAACAGACTATAAACCCCTAGTGACCCACCCTAGTCTCACCCCCAAGCTCTGGACTGGGAACTTACGCCGGAGCTCTGGACTGGGAACGGTGTCGCCGGAAGCTCTGTGGCAGGCGCTGGGCGTGCTGACCGGCGTTCACTGGCTGAGAACAGACCTAGGATGAACCAGGGTACTACTGTTTGAGCGCACTCGAGCCGAGCGGGCCGGTACAGGTGTTCACCGGGCTGATGACACGCACTCTAGGCGATGCTCGGGAGGAGAGTACTGCGAGGAGGCACTTCAGGAATGCGGATCACCTGCATTCACCATACACAAAGGAACCTATACACAATGCCAAGTGTTGCGCTGAGTGGTGTAAAGCTCAGCGCCATTGGACTCTGGAGCGTGGAAATGTGTTCACTGTGATGAATCACAACTTCACCATACTGGCAGTCTGACGACAGAGGATTCTGGGTTTGACAGATGCCAAGAAAACGCTACCTGCCCGATGGTAGCTGCCAACTTTAAAGTTTGTGTGAAAGAGGAATAATGGTTCTGGGGGCTGCTTTTTATGGTTTCTGGCTCGGCCCCTTAGTTCCAGTGAAAGGAATCTTAACACATACAGCATCCATGCATTCTAGACAATTCTGGGGAAGCCCTTTCTGTTTAGAATGACAATGCCCCGTGCACAAAGCAAGGTTCTAGAAGAAAATGGTTTGTTGGAAGATCGGTGGAAGAACTGTGACTAAGCTTGCACAGAGGCACTGATTCAACCCCATCGAACACCTTTGGGATGTATTGGACGCTTGACCAATGAGGCCGGCCTAATCGGCCCAACATAGTGTCTAACCTCACTTAATGCTCTTGCTGGCTGAATGGAAGCATCCCCTCATCAATTTCCAACACCTAGTGGAAAGCCTTCCCAGAAGAGTGGAACTGTTAACTTCTTAGGCTGAAGGGCAGTATTGATACTGCGATGAAAGGTGCCCATATCAAAACGGCCTGCTCCTCAGTCATAGTGCTAATATTTGCTATTATTATTATGTAGTATGGATAGAAAAACACTTTCAAAGTTTCTAAAACTGTTGTAATTATGTCTGTGAGAGTACGAAACTCATATTTGGCAGGGAAAAAAAAAAAAAAAAAAATCCTGAAAGTTAATCAAAACAGGAAGTTCAGAATCTGAGCTTGTATTGTATTCACCAATGAGTCCCCAATGAAATCCCTGAGATATGAATGATTGTGCACTGCCTTTAGGGTTCACTAGATGTCAAACCAATAATAGAAATTATACATGAGACTTCTATGCATGTTGTGGAGGAGAGAATGATAGCAGAATAAGTCAGGTGTCATCAAGCAGCCATTTTCTGATCATGCTTTTCCTCATGGAAGTCACTTAACGTTCCATGCTCACGAAGACAAGAAAGGAATACTACCGTTGGAACTTTAATTGAAGCTATATGTTAAAAAACATCCTAATGATTGATTCTTACTTAGTTTTGAATTCTTTCGATCACAGGGTAATATCACTTTTTTAAATTTTTGTCCGATATAACGCTGACCAGGAATTAGCGTTTGATATGCTAAACCAGACCGCTAACAAAGAAGGTATTTGGGACATAATAACGGATTTTTTTGAACAAAACCAAACATTTATTGTGGACCTGGATTCCTTGGTGTGCTTTCTGATGTAGATCATCCAAACGGTAAGGGAATATTTATCGATATATTTTCTTGTTTTGTATGACTCCATCTTTGCGGTGCTGTGGTTGTTTACTTTTGACCGTCTCAGATTATAGCGTGGGTTTCTTTTCCGTAAAGTTTTTTTTGTAATCTGACACAGCGGGTTGCATTAAGTGAGAGTATATCTATATATTCATGTTATAACTTGTTATTATCATCTATATTTATGAGATTTCTGTTGAAAACCGATTGGGCTATGCAAGTCACTTGATGTTTTGCACTAAGTGAATCTAGTCGCCTCAATGTAAACTCAAATTTTGATATAATATGAATTTTAATCAAACAAAACATGCATGTTATTGTGTAACATGAAGTCCTATGAGTGTCATCTGATTGAAAATTAATCGAAGG
>NC_036844.1:10813781-10814941 GCF_002910315.2 Salvelinus sp. IW2-2015 | reverse complement strand
CCACGGTAGTTATTGGGGTCAAATTTGTCTCCACTTTTGTGGATTGGGGTGATCATTCCTTGGTTCCAAATATTGGGGAAGATGCCAGAGCTAAGGATGATGTTAAAGAATTTTAGTATAGCCAATTGGAATTTTGTTGTCTGTATATTTGATCATTTCATTGAAAATACCATCAACACCACATGCCTTTTTGGGTTGGAGGGTTTTTATTTTGTCCTGTAGCTCATTCAAGGTAATTGGAGAATCCAGTGGGTTCTGGTAGTCTTTTTAATAGTTGTTTCTAAGATTTGTATTTGATCATGTACAGTATATGTTTTTGCTCTTTGTTCTTTGTTATAGAGCCAAAAAGATTGGAGAAGTGGTTTACCCATACATCTCCATTTTGGTTAGATKATTCTTTGCGTTGTTGTTTGTTAAGTTTTTTCAAATTTTCCCAGAAGTGGTTAGAGTCTATGGATTCTTCAATTACATTGAGCTGATTTGTGACGTGCTGTTCCTTCTTTTTCCGTAGTGTATTTCTGTATTGTTTTAGTGATTCACCATAGTGAAGGCGTAGACTCAGATTTTCTGGGTCTCTATGTTTCTGGTTGGACAGGTTTCTCAATTTCTTTCTTAGGTTTTTGCATTCTTCATCAAACCATTTGTCATTGTTATTTATTTTCTTTGGTTTTCTATTTGAGATTTTTAGATTTGATAGGGAAGCTGAGGTCAAATATACTGTTAAGATTTTCTACTGACAAGTTTACACCTTCACTATTAGAGTGGAACGTTTAACCCAGGAAATTGTCTAAAAGCGATTTATTTTGTTGTCGTCTAATTGTTTTTTGGTAGGTTTCCAAACTGCATTCCTTCCATCTACAGCATTTATTAATGTTACTCAGTTCCTTTGGCTTTGATGCCTCATGATTGAGTATTGATCTGTTCAAGTAGACTGTGATTTTGCTGTGGTCTAATAGGGGTGTCAGTGGGCTGACTGTGAACGCTCTGAGAGACTCTGGGTTGAGGTCAATGATAAAGTAGTCTACAGTACTACTGCCAAGAGATGAGCTATGGGTGTACCTACCATAGGAGTCCCCTCGAAGCCTACCATTGACTATGTACATACCCAGCGTGCGACAGAGCTGCAGGAGTTGTGACCTGTTTTTGTTGGTTATGTTGTC
>NC_036844.1:10806280-10813321 GCF_002910315.2 Salvelinus sp. IW2-2015 | reverse complement strand
GTTTTGATTAATTTAATGGAGTGAGTTAGGTCTACTCTATACCAAATTAGCATACCCCCTGTTTCACACATGGTAGTTTGGTGGATGGGACTACCAGCTCTCTGTAACCTAGAGGGCAACCAGTGGGTCCGTCTCCTCTATACCATGTTTCTTGCAGGATGACAYTGTCTGTATTACCGATTTCTTTMGTGAAGTCCAGGTTCCTGCTCTTTKGGCRAAAGGCAGATGACCTCAGGCCTMGGATATTCCAGGATGAGATAGTGAAGGCTTTGTGTTCCATAAAGTGTCCAATGTTGTTAGTCGTGTGGTTTGGCCTTAGGCCAGTAAGTGTGAGCAGAGCCTGCTGAGTATCTGGTACATGCCATTGGCTTGGGCTAGTGTAAGAGTGGGTGTTGGGCCTGTTTGCCCGCTCACGGCCTGGGCATATGTGTGACTTCCATGTTGAGGCCCTCTTTGCGGTGGTGGGGTGCATCGGGTGGGAAGGAGGGGCTGATCTGAGGGGGCCTAAATGGAGTGTGGGCATGGTTGACTTGGGGGGGTGTTGATTGGTTGGGGTGGGGGTGTGTATGTGGCTGGTGGTGTTGTGGTCTTGATGTAAGTCCTCTCCGCATGGGTCCTCTATGTGTTGGTCCAGGGGGGGGTCCCGCAGGTCTGGGAGAGTGTCTCGCTGGTCTAGGTGGGATGTCTATTGATCTGTTGCAACTGTGTGAAGTGTTAGGGCTATGTTTGAGAGCGTTGTCCTTTAGAGTGCGGGCGAAGGTGGGCACTGTTGCATGTAAGATGGTGTGTAGATTGGGATGCTTCTAATTGAGACATTCTGTTGGCGAACAAAAAGTCCACAGAAACACACCCAAGGTTGAATTCTACTTCCCAAAACAATGGCTGCATGTCTCTTATGAGACACAGATTGTAGGAGAAAAAGTTATTTCCAAAGTTTTCTACATAATTGTCCTTACATTCCTCATCTCTCTGTCCTCYTTATACACAAGGATATATTCGCATAGATCTCTCTCTCCTACAGTTGCATGCACACAAAACACACAGAACATGCACACAACACACTCACACACAAAACCAGCTTGAACATTGATAGTGTTATTGGGGGACATTCCCCTGAACGTAGTACTGTATCTCATATTTATGTCCTCACCCAGTCTAGCCGTGTATGTTTGTGCATACATGCATCAGTGTATGTGTATGTGTGTGAAAACCCATTCAGTGGTATAAAGTGAATCAGACCTGAATTAACTTTTACCAGGAAGTGACTAATGAGCTACAATTAACTGGTGATTCAGAGGAAGAGTGGATGTGGAGGAGAAAGAATCACACCGTCAGAAACAAATACGAAAGAAGAGAAAAATAAATGGAGAAAAGAAAAGAGGGGAAAAGTGCAAGGTAGAAAGGAGGAAAGGGTTGTGTGAGGTCTGTACTTTTTGGTGATAAAACATTGAATTTTGGGTAAATGCGTCTACAACAGGTTCATATCCTGAACCAGGCAGAGTCAAGCAGGTACAGGACGGCAGACAGGCTTGTGGTCAGGGCAGGCAGAATGGTCTAGGAAACTAGGAAACAAACACTTGAGAAACGGGAAAGCACTCTGGTAAGACCTGAAAAGACAAGAAGAACTGGCAACAGACAAAAAGAGAACACAGGTATAAATGAAACCCTTTTGCAATTATTTAGCACAGCTGGAAACGTTGTCTGATTAAAGAAGCAATAAACTGGCCTTTTACACTAGTTGAGAAGTTCGATTACAGGCTCAAAATGGCCAGGAACATAGAACTTTCTTCAGAAAATCTTCAGTCTATTCTTGTTCTGAGAATGAAGGTTATTCCATACGAGAAATTGCCAAGAAACTGAAGATCTCGTACAACGCTGTGTACTACTCCTTCACTGCTGTGTTCGACCTGAACACAGCAGTAGGGTTAAGCCTTAAGCCTTAGTGCCACCCATCTCTTTAATGATTCACATGTGAGGCCATGTACTAAACAACCAAAGACATCAAGACTAAAGGCTGGTTTATACTACGGGTGTGTTCGTAATTAACCTGGAATGCCAGAGTGCGCTCAGAGTGCATTCATAAACTCAGAGCGTTGTCAGATTGTCTGTTAGTAAATTCAGAGTTTACACTGGACGCTCTGCCGAGGAGTAGGGTTGATCCGAGCGTTCTGACCTAACAGCATTAGTCAAGCATCCAAGCTAACTGGCTCATGTTGGCTAGCATGCTAGCTACTTCAAGACACAAATGAGAGAAGCTCACTGATCATTTTACACGCCTAGCAGAGCTGGTTAGGCTGTTTTTATGTTATCCAGAGGGTGACTGTAACTGTGCTGTTGGAACAATTTATTTAAATTCCCAATGCTTACTGACACCGGCCATATTCAACGGTGTGTTGAGCGTTGTAAATTCGTCAGTTATTCTGCACTCTTGCACACCCCGACGAGAGTGCTCTGAAATAGGAGTAGAAGCCAAAGTGAATTTACCAGCTATTCTATCGACAGTTGTTGCAGTGACATCATGAACATTCTATTGAAATGGTACGTGCATAGTGGAGTTTTTTGTTGAGACATGTAGCTAGCTAGCTAAACAATGAACCATAATCCAACTCATAACGTTACTACCCCATAACGTTACTACCCTGCTTGAATCTGCAGGTAGCTAACCACCAGGTTCAATGTCAGCTAGATAGCTAACAGTGTCACAACTTCCGCCGAAGTTGGTCCCTCTCCTTGTTCGGGCGGCGTTCGGCGATCGACGTCACCAACCTTCTAGTCATCGCCGATCCACCTTTCATTTTCCATTGGTTTTGTCTTGTCTTCCATCACACCTGGTTCCTATTCCATCAATTACATGTTGTGTATTTAACCCTCTGTTCCCCCCCATGTCCTTGTCGGTAATTGTTTCTTGTAGTGCTTGTGCACGGTATGCTGGTATTTACTGTTTTTTGTTTGACCCATTTATTGTATTATTCTGTTGACGGTGGTTTATGGTTATTAAACACAACCGTTGTAAATCAGTTTCCGCTCTCCTGCGCCTGACTTCTCTGCCGCCAGTAGCATCGCATTACAAACAGTACGCTTTAAATGAAAATGACAAAATTTGAAACGTGTTATATCTGAAAATGTAGCTAGCTAGACTATATTACCTGTATACATGGATGGACCCTTTTCCGTCTCTGTCACAGATGCCGTGGTTGCCCTTAGTTTGAAGATGTTTTATACAATAGCCTTCTGCATGTTCTCTTTTCAACTCCCTCTGCATTTTTGCAATCAAATGCTAGAATCTCCTTAGCTATCGTACTCTAATTCCACTGGGCATTCCACTGGGCACCTCAGTCCTCCAGAAAGTGGAGAGCTTTTGCAGTTCTACTACGTGATATCTTTCAAAAAAGCAGAGTTAGAAAGGATTACCTACACATTCTGACCAGCTCATGTTATAGACAGAAGCGTGCTACATGGCAGACCAATCCGAACTCATCTCTCGGCGTGTCCAGCCCACCCATTATGTCAGCCAATCATGGCTAGCGGGAAGGTTCCTGTTTTTTTGCATGGCTAAACCAACTAGGCTTGTAATTGAACAATTGTATTCATATTTACAAATGGATACAAGTTTGTTATTAAGGCACATGAAGTAGCGAGTGGTGCAGCAGTCTAAGGCAGCGGTCTAAGGCACTGCATCTCAGTGCAAGAGGCGTCATTGCAGTCCCTGGTTCAAATCCAGGCTGCATCACATCTGGCTGTGATTGAGAGTCCCATAGGGCGGAGCACAATTGGCCCAGCGTCGTCCGGGTTTGGCCGGAGTAAGCCGTCATTGGAAATAAGAATTTGTTCCTAACTGACTTGCCTAGTAAAATAAATAAAATAAGTTCACATGTTCCAGAAGGAATTTCTGCCKKAAAATGTATTTTGATTAAAAAAAGTTTACGTTCAAATGGTTCTCCTGTTAAGCAGTGACACGCGACATACGTTTCCGGAAACAAGTCACATTTGGCCTTGTGTTTTAGGTTATTGTCCTGCTGAAGGGAGAATATGTCTCCCAGTGCCTGTTGGAAAGCAGACTGAACCAGGTTTTCCTCTAGGATTCAGCCTGTCCTTAGCTCTATTCCGTTTCGTTTTATCATTAAAAAAAACTCTAGTCCATGCTGTTGACAAGCATACCCATAAKATGATGCATCCACCACCATGCTTGAAAATATGAAGAGTGGTACTCAGTGATGTGTTGTATTGGATTTGTCTGAAACACAACGCTTTGTATTTAGGACATGAAGTTKATTTCTTTGCCACATTTTTTGCAGTTTTACTTTAGTGCCTTATTGCAAACAGGATGCACGTTTTGGAATGTTRTTATTCTGTACAGGCTTCCTTCTTTTCACTTTCTCAATTAGGTTAGTATTGTGGAGTAACTACAATGTTGTTGGTCCATCCTCAGTTTTCTCCTATCAGCCATTAAACTCTGTAATTGTTTTAAAGTCACCATTGGCCTCATGGTGAACTCCCTCAGCGGTTTCCTTCRTCTCCGGCAAGTGAGTTAGGAATGACGCCTGTATCTTCGTAGAGACTGGGTGTATTGATACACCATCCAAAGTGTAATTAATAACTTCKCCATGCTCAAAGGGATATTCAATGTTTTCTTTTTTCTTTTTACCAATCTACCAAAAGGTGCCCTTCTTTGTGAGGCATTGGAAAACCTCCCTGTTTTTTGTGGGTGAGTCTGTATTTGAAATTCACTACTCAACTGAGGGACCTACTCGCTACCCTTTAAAGCCAGAGAGGGAAGGAGAAAATCGTCATTCCTTAACGCGGCTAAGGTGGAGTCCTTCTCAGAAACGCGAGCAAACGCCTTGAATCGTCAGCGGCCCGTTCCATTGTCCTTGGTGGAGAAGGGGCAATGAGGCCTTAAGACGTGCGATTCAAACTCTATAGAGTAAATCCGTTATGGATCGATCACCTTGACATAGGGGAAGCCAGGACCCTGGAAGCCTCCTTCCCAAAAAACCTGAACGATCAAAAAACCCGTATCATCTTCCTTTTAAAAGTTCAAGATAATCGATAGAACACTCAAGCCCCTTGCCTCCCAGATGGCGTGCCCCACTCACCGAGCCCGAGCCAGTAAGGAGTGATATGACGTAAGCGATCCCGAGCTCTCTCTTGAGTACGTGTTTGGGCTGGAGAGAGACACCATATCACACTGGGTGAGGAAAGGAGCGAAACACTCAGTGGGCTGCCCAGAGTAACAAAGGTGGTGTATTAACCCAGGTTCCGGAGACTTGGAAGACCAGGAAGTATCTGGGGGCACGAGAACGAAGACTCTGAAACTGTCCAGAGAGATCGGAGACCTAGCGGCCAGGGTTTCAACGGCATGACGAGCAGCAAACATTCTGCTCGTGTCTGCGAGCATTGCTCCCTGGAACTCGACGCAGTGTTGAGAGAATCCATAGTCGCTGGGTCATCTTGGTCGGATTCTTCTGTTATGCTGATTAATGCGGACCCAAAAGCGACTTAAAAGAAACAGAGTCTTTATTCCAGGCAAAAACACGACAGGGCGGAACAAGGACGCAGGACAGCAAACATCAAACAAGAATCCGACAAGGACAGGAGCGGAAAACAGAGGGAGAAATAGGGACTCTAATCAGAGGGCAAAATAGGGACAGGTGTGAAAGAGTAAATGAGGTCGTTAGGAGAATGAGAAACAGCTGGGAGCAGGAACGGAACGATAGAGATGAGAGAGCGGGAGAGGAGAGAGGGAGGAGGAGAGAGAGAGAGAGAAAGAGGGAAAGAACCTAATAAGACCAGCAGAGGGAAGCGCAGGGACAAGACATGAAAATAAATGACAAAATGACAGGTCATATTGAAATGGCTTCCATGGCTCTCCAAGGGTGTCAGCGTTCTATGTTCAAGGTTTCAGGTTTGGAACTTCAAATACGAAGAGAAATATCAGTTTTTAGTAGAAGGACAGTCTTGGAAATTCATGTTTGCACGCGCCATGAAGACATTACGCACCTGCTGAAATCAGTTTCCTATTGAACACACTTCTTTCCAAATAAATATTATAGTTTGATTACATTTTATGGTATCTGAGGAAGTAAATAAAAAGAACGTTTTTGACTTGTTGAAACAAAGTTTTAGGGGTAGATTTTCGGATTCCTTCTCTGCAAGTTGAACGAGTGGATTACTCAAATCGATGGCGTCAACTAAATATATTTTTTGGGGATATAAAGAAGGATTTTATCTAACACAATGACACTACATGTTGTAGCTGAGCCCCTTTGGATGACAAATCAGACAAAGATTTTCAAAAAGTAAGTGAATATTTAATCATTATTTGTGAATGTATGAAACCTGTGCCTGTGGGAAAAATATTTTGATTGTGGGGCGCCGTCCTCAAACAAATCGCATGGCATGTTTTCGCTGTAATAGCTACTGTAAATCGGACAGTGCAGTTAGATGAACAAGAATGTAAGCTTTCAGCTGAATATAAGACACCTATATGAACCTAAATGTTTAAAATCCATGATATTTATGATTATTTATTTGAATTGTACGCCCTCCAGTTTCACCGGAAGTTGTCCCTAGCGGGACACCGATCCTTAAGAAGTTTTTTACACAGTGAGTCCATGCATCTATTTACGTGACATGTTACATTTTTACTCTTAACTTATTTAGGCTTGCCATAACAAAGGGGTTGAATACTTATTGACTCAAAGCATTTATAACGTCAAATGATGAGTCTACTGTCCACCACGCTTCTCGGTCTTGGCCACTCATCTCAACTTTTTTTCCATCATCTCATTTTTTTCTCCCACTCATCTGCAACTTTTGCAATGTCGCTGTTGTCGTAGAACCACACGTTTTCAAGTCCATTTGCAAATTTTTCATGCGGGTGACACGCGTTAGTGATAAATAGTAGTGCAAAAGCTATAATAGTATTTTTGGCATCTTGTTTGAATTCTTGTGATAGACTCATGTTCACCCTGTATGTCATAGCCCTACCACCACTATTTATTTTACCGAAAAGTACAGGCTTGCTTTCACCCCTGCTGT
>NC_036844.1:10803251-10806255 GCF_002910315.2 Salvelinus sp. IW2-2015 | reverse complement strand
TACAGATAATTTATGTGTGGCATACAGAGATGAGGTAGGGCTAGGCCCTTTTTTTCTCCACTTCCTGTCTGAAATGACGTCCCAAGTAAAACTGCCTGTAGCGCAGGCCCTGAAGCCAGGATATGCATATAATTGGTACCATTGGAAGAAAACACTTTGAAGTTTGAAGAAATGTTAAAAATAATGTAGGAGAATAAACACAATATATATGATAGGAGAAAATCCAAAGAAAAACCAACCGGAATTTATTTTTGAAGAGAGCCATCCTCTTAGAAATGCAAGAGAAAGGTCATGTTATGCTGATTAATGCGGACCCAAAAGCGACTTAAAGAAACAGAGTCTTTTATTCCAGGCAAAAACACGACAGGGCGGAACAAGGACGCAGGACAGCAAACATCAAACAAGAATCCGACCAAGGAACAGGAGCGGAAAACAGAGGGAGAAATAGGGACTCTAATCAGAGGGCAAAATAGGGACAGGTGTGAAAGAGTAAATGAGGTCGTTAGGAGAATGAGAAAGCCTGGGAGCAGAACGGAACGATAGAGAGAGAGAGCGGGAGAGGAGAGAGGGAGGAGGAGAGAGAGAGAGAAAGAGGAAAGAACCTAATAAGACAAGCAGAGGGAAGCGCAGGGACAAGACATGAAAATAAATGACAAAACATGACAGTACCCCCCACTCACCGAGCGCCTCCTGGCGCACTCGAGGAGGAACCCTGGCGGCAACGGAGGAAATCATCAATCAACGAACGGTCCAGCACGTCCCGAGATGGAACCCAACTCCTCTCCTCAGGACCGTAACCCTCCCAATCCACTAGTACTGGTGCCACGTCCCCGAGAACGCATATCCATGATCTTCCGTACCTTGTCAAATAGGTGCGCCCTCGACAAGACGGGGGGGGGGGAGGAAGACGAACGGAGGCGCGAAGAAAAGGCTTGACACAGGAGACATGGAAGACAGGTGGCGCGACGAAGATGTCGCGGAAGAAGCAGTCGCACAGCGACAGGCATTGACGACCTGAGAGACACGGAACGGACCAATGAACCGCGGAGTCAACTTGCGAGAAGCTGTCGTAAGGGGGGAGGTTGCGAGTGGAAAGCCACACCTCTCTGACCGCGACAATACCTAGGACTCCTTATCCTACGTTTATTGGCGGCTCTCACAGTCTGCGCCCTGTAACGGCAAAGTGCAGACCTGACCCTCCTCCAGGTTGCGCTCACAACGTTGACAAAAGCCTGAGCGGAGGGAACGCTGACTCGGCGAGCTGGGACGAGAACAGAGGAGGCTGTACCCAAGACTACTTTGAAACGGAAGATAGCCCGGTAGCAGACGAAGAAGCGAGTTTATGAGCGTACTCAGCCCAGGGGAGCTGTTCTGCCCAAGACGCAGGGTTCGAAACGAAAGGCTGCGTAATATGCGACCAATCGACTGATTGGCCCTTTCTGCTTGACCGTTAGATTGGGGATGAAACCCGAAGAGAGACTGACGGAAGCACGCATCAAACGACAGAACTCCCTCCCAAAACTGTGACGTGAATTGCGGACCTCTGTACTGAAACGGCGTCTAACGGGAGGCCATGAATTCTGAACACATTCTCAATGATGATCTGTGCCGTCTCCTTAGCGGAGGAACGCTTAGCGAGGGGAATGAAATGTGCGCCTTAGAGAACCTATCGATACCGTAAGAATTCACAGTCTTCCCCGCAGACGAAGGCAGACCGGTAATAAAGTCTAAGCGATGTGAGACCATGGTCGAGAAGGAATGGGAAGCGTCATGAGACGACCGGCAGGAGGAGAGTTACCTGACTTAGTCTGCGCGCAGTCCGAAACAAGCAGGCCACGAACGGCGCGTGTCACGCTCCTGAGTAGGCCA
Organism: Salvelinus sp. IW2-2015; assembly: GCF_002910315.2. Classification (NCBI taxonomy): domain Eukaryota; kingdom Metazoa; phylum Chordata; class Actinopteri; order Salmoniformes; family Salmonidae; genus Salvelinus; species Salvelinus sp. IW2-2015. The sequence goes on along the minus strand of NC_036844.1, from coordinate 10,804,386 downwards.
CCAAACACGGCTGGCGAATAGAAGCAAGCGTAACCCCGAAGCGCCGGGGGTGGCCAGCTAACTTGGCAGAGTGAGCCCACTGAGAACAGCCCAGAGAGTAGAGACAGGAACGAACAGAAGGTTACCTAGGACAAGCGCGCCGCGACGCAGTGTGGGTGATGTTGCTTTACCGTGTCTCTCAATTCCCCAGACAGTCAACCGACAAACACGCCCTTCAGGGAGAATCCCCTCGGGTCGGTAGAAGCCACAGAAGAACTAAAGAGACGAGATAAGGCATCAGGCTTGGTGTTCTTATTTCCCCGGCGATAGGAAATCACGAACTCGAACCGGCGAAAAACAACGCCCAACGAGCTTGACGATGCATTAAGCGTTTGGCCGAACGGATGTACTCAAGTTTCTTATGGTAGTCCAAACGACAAAAGGACGGTCGGCCCCCTCAACCAACTGTCGCCAGTCGCCTATGTTCTAAGCGGATGCGAGCAGTTCGGCGTTACCCCACATCATAGTTGCGTTCTCGATGGCGACAGGCGATGAGAAAAGTAAGCGGCAAGGATGTACCTTATCGTCAGAATGGAAGCGCTGGGACAGAATGGCTCCCAACGCCCACTCTGAAGCGTCAACCTCGACATGAATTGTTTAGTACGTCAGGAAGTAACAAGGATAGGGGCGGATGTTAAAAACGCTTCTTGAGGAGATCAAAAGCTCCCTGGGCGGAAACCGGACCACTTAAAGCAAGACTTGACAGAAGTCAGAGCTGTGAAGAGGGGGCAGCCACTTGACGCGAAATTACGAATGAAACGCCGATAGAATTAGCGAACCGAGAAAGCGCTGCAACTCGACACTGACTTAGGAACGGCTCAATCGCTGACACCTGCGACCTTAGCGGGGATCCATCTGAATGCCTTTCAGCGGAAATAACAGAACGCGAAAATGTGACAGAGGGAGACATGAAAGGCCGCACTTTCAGCCTTCACTTAGAGACAATTCTCTAAAAGGCGCTGGAGTACACGTCGAACGTGCTGAAACATGAAACTCGAGAGACGGTGAAAAAAATCAGGATATCGTCAACGGTAAACGAAAAAAAGAGTAGCATGTCTCTCAGTACATAACATTTAACTAATGCTGAAAGACAGCT
>NC_036844.1:10795751-10800751 GCF_002910315.2 Salvelinus sp. IW2-2015 | reverse complement strand
TTATACATCTGAGTCAGGATGCAGAGACAACTAGTAGAACAACTATCCCCAGTCTAGATTGTATATCATAATTGGTTGATCAGTTTGAATCAATTGTGTTGAGGCTTAGCTAGAGAAAAATAATGTATACTGTCGCTCTCTAGGAACAGTTGGCCACACATTTAAAGTAGATTTAGTCCTACGGTAGTTTATGCTAGCTACATCATTTGTTTATATAGCATTTATTTCCACAGTTCATCTCCAAAGTTCACTCAAAAAGGCAATAGTTCTGAACTGCATTTTATTTTGATTTTGTTGTTTTAATTATTACAATTTTGAAATGATCTTTTCAACTTCCATTGGCTCCATTGGTAAATTCTGCATTTTTACCCTTTAAACATTGTAAGGTCAACATCACCATAGTGTTCACATTTTCTCATGTAAATGTAATCTACATAAAAATATTAAATGCACATTTAATTTGGGAAATATCCATTCTTTGCTATTTTTTTCATTAACATTGTCACGCCCTGACGTAGAGATCTTTTTATGTCTCTATTTTGGTTTGGTCAGGGTGTGATTTGGGTGGGCATTCTTTTGTTTCTATGTTTTGTATTTCTTTGGTTTTGGCCTGGTGTGGTTCTCAATCAGAGGCAGCTGCCTATCGTTGTCTCTGATTGAGAACCATACTTAGGTAGCCTTTTCCCACCTGTGTTTTGTGGGTAGCTGTTTTCTGTTTTGTGTTTCTGCCACCTGACAGAACTGTTTTGGTTTCGTTCGTTCGTTCGTTCTCTCTCTGTTGTTTTCTTATTTAGTGTTCAGTTCTATTAATCATGAACTGTCACGCTCGTCGTCCTCCTCGTCTGAGGAGGAGTAGTTGGAAGGATCGGAGGACCAAAATGCAGCATCGTATGTGTTCATCATGAATTTATAAACAGAGAACACTGAACAAACTATCAAACAATAAACGAACAACGAACGTGAAGCTATATAAGAAATGTGCTGACACAAGCAACTAACATAGACAATACCCACCACACCACAATGCAAAACAGGCTACCTAAATATGGCTCCCAATCAGAGACAATGACAAACACCTGCCTCTGATTGAGAACCATATCAGGCCAAACACATAGAAATAGACAAACTAGAAATACAACATAGATGCCCACACAAATCACACCCTGAAAAACAAAACATGAAACATACAAAGCAAACATGGTCAGGGCGTGACATGAACATTACCGCGCCTGCGCTTTGGTCCACTCCTTCTTCTTCAGACGGCCGTTACAAACATGCTGATGATTTCAGGTTGTATTGGATTTATTTTGATCTGTTAACACATTGAATACATGTTGTTTAGTATTTGGTACATTTAGTATCTTCAGTTAAGTTTTCTCTGTGAGAAGCAAGTTCATTTCAAGTTATATGTGATTTGGTTTATGTAGATAACAACATTGAAATGTTGTAACACACAGTAAGCAAAAACTTGATATATTTTGCCTGTTCATAAGTTTCCAACAATTTTCAGCAAACAGAAGAATGTTCTCTACAAGTTTCCCCAGAGTAGTTTGCCAGAAGTTCACTAGTCACCACAGATTTTCCGCAACTGTTTGCCACAAAACTCATTTGCATGTGAATTATGAGTTTGCTGCAATTTGTGTCAAATTGGCCAAAGGTTTGCCACAGCTGTTTGCCACAAGTAGTTTTTTTCAATAAGGGATTATACAGTATATACAGTATATTTATATGCATTATATGTATATATATTAATTTTCCTGCCTCGGACATTGTCATTCTGATTATTCTTAATTTCATATTTATTTTCTAAAGTTTTCTGGATTATGTGGTATTATATATATTTTTTGCTAGGTATTACTGCACTGTTGGAGCGTGTATGTGTGTGTGTGTGTTTGTCTTTGTGAAAGTATGTGTGTTCTTGTCACGGCCGTCGTAGGCGCAGTGTGGTATGCGTACATTCTCTTCATTATAAGAATGAACACTGAACAAAACCAACAAAACTAACCGTGAAGCTTACAAACAGTGCTGAACAGGCAACTACACATAGACAAGAACCCAAAAACCAAAAGGGAAACATGATCCCCATCAGAGACAACGATAAACAGATGCCTCTGATTGGGAACCAATTCAGGCCACCATAAACCTACATATGCTAGGCTTACAAACACCCTAGACAATACAAACAAGCATACTCACCCTCGTCACACCCTGACCTAGCCAAAATAATAAAGAAAACATAGATAACTAAGGTCAGGGCGTGACAGTTCTATGGATATTCTCCTAGTTTTTGGCAGCAGTGTTTTTGGCAGAAAGCCTGAGTAGATACACTCACATCCATTCTCGTCCTGTGCTGACTTGTTTTGTTGAAAGTGACAAAAGTGACATTTTATTCAGACCCGGACAACACAAACACACTCTGTTATGAAAGGCTTTTTATTCATAAAATCAAATAGCACTTACTTGCCCACATCAATCTAGTGATTTAACGTTACTCAAGAATCCAATTACGGAACTACGAAGGCCAGAGACATTGCAACATTCTACAATTGAACAGGACTGCATAAAGGCTCAGTAAAGGACATAGAAGTAAGCAGCCAAGAATGGGGTTATTCCAATGGTTCTTGTTTAACTGTTGTTGAAATTAGTGAGTGTAATATAGTTAGTGTGTGTATATCATTACTGTAGCATGTCTGCAGTACGCTAATATATCATTAGCATTAGCATAGCATGTGTAGGGTAGCATGTGTACTAACAGTGTACATTATATTATCTTGTATGTAGTCAGTGTTTTCAGGTGTGGGAATCCCTAGATTAGTCTCAACAGAGCCTCATGGAGCCTCATGGAAAAGCAGCAGGGCAGGAGAGTGATTGCTGTGGTTTAGTGAAAACCCCTTGGACAGTCTTTATTCTGCACAGCTGGAAGTAGGTATTGTCTCAGTCTGACCCCAAACAACACATCACACACATGCACACACACAGGAACCCAGGCACAAGGACACACATGAACACACACAGATGCACACCCTCACTCAGACGCACACAGTCTTGTATTACTAACCTTGTTGTGCCCCACAATTCAGTCCATTCAAAATCCTATTTACACTAACCCTAAACATAACCTTAACCCAAAAACGAACCCTAGCTCCTAACCCTAATTCTAACCTTAACCCTAAACCCCCGAGAATAGCATTTGACCTTGTGGGACTTCTGATTCTCACAATATAATTAAACACGTCCCACACACACACACACACACACACACACACACACACACACACACACACACACACACACACACACACACACACACACAACACCACACACACCACACACAACACACACACAACACAACACACACACACACAACACACACACACACACCACACACACACCCTGGGTGTCTGCAGGGTATGATATTGTGTGTGTGGCTTTTGGCTATGAGTTAGCTGGTATTGATGTGTAAATCGCCATGGGAGTGTGACACGTCAAACTATTGCCAACGCACCCTCAGGAATCACACACACACACACACACAAAGCTTATCAAAAGTATACAGTTTGGAGATACAGCCCAACAGTCTTACTGTTCATGGCCTGTTTATCATTTATGACAGATTCTGTATGATACAGCACTGTAACCACATATGTCATTATCAGCTGTCATCTCTCTTTATCACTCCCTTTCTCTCTTTCTCTCCCTCTCAATCTCTCCCTCTTTCTTATTTCTCTATTTCTTTCTGTTACCCCTCTCCCCTCCCTCTCTCTCTCTGGCCTTATATGACATTAGGGAATCTGTTCACATTTTAATGTAATAATATTATTACGTAACGGAGGTAGACATCTGCTGGGAGGATATGTAATCATATCATATCTAATCCTATCTCGTCATCTCTGATGACTTTATCTCTCTGGGCAAATCTCAGCAACAGTAAATAATAAACCAATTCCTTTACAGTGCAAAACTTTAGACATGAAACAAACATTTATTTTTTCCGTTTCCAAGATCAAAGGCAAGGCAAATCGTTCAATGCGAAGGCAAATCACTGCTAACCCTGTTATCCATCCAATGCTTTTTTCACGTATAGATACCTAGAGAGAGACTAGATTGACAGCATGTGCGTTTTATGGCCCTTTGGCATGGAGTAACAGGGTTGCAGTGATTTGCCTTCGCATTGAACGATTTGCCTTGCCTTTGATCTTGGGAAACGGAAAAAATAAATGTTTGTTTCATGTCTAAAGTTTTGCACTGTAAAGGAATTGGTTTATTATTTACTGTTGCTGAGATTTGCCCAGAGAGATAAAGTCATCAGAGATGACGAGATAGGATTAGATATGATATGATTACATATCCTCCCAGCAGATGTTTACCTCCGTTACGTAATAATATTATTACATTAAAATGTGAAACAGATTCCTAATGTCATATAAGGCCAGAGAGAGAGAGGGAGGGGAGAGGGGTACAGAAAGAAATAGAGAATAAGAAAGAGGGAGAGATTGAGAGGGAGAAGAAAGAGAGAAAGGGAGTGATAAAGAGAGATGACAGCTGATAATGACATATGTGGTTACAGTGCTGTATCATACAGAATCTGTCATAAATGATAAACAGGCCATGAACAGTAAGACTGTTGGGCTGTATCTCCAAACTGTATACTTTTTGATAAGCTTTGTGTGTGTGTGTGTGTGTGATTCCTGAGGGTGCGTTGGCAATAGTTTGACGTGTCACACTCCCATGGCGATATTACACATCAATACCAGCTAACTCATTAGCCAAAAGCCACACACACAATATCATACCCTGCAGACACCCAGTGTGTGTGTGTGTGTGTGTGTGTGTGTGTGTGTGTGTGTGTGTGTGTGGTGTGTGTGTGTGTGTGTGTGTGTGTTGTGTGTGTGGTGGTGTGTTGTGTGTGTGTGTGTGTGTGTGTGTGTGTGTGTGTGTGTGTGTGTGTGTGTTGTGTGTGTGTGTGTGTGTGTGGGACGTGTTAATTATACTTGTGAGAA
>NC_036844.1:10788554-10794586 GCF_002910315.2 Salvelinus sp. IW2-2015 | reverse complement strand
AGAGAGAGGGATAATGGGGGAATGGAGATAGAAAAGTAAGCGAGAGAGAATCACAAAAAGGGAGAAGAGGGAGAGAGAGAGAAAAGAGAGAGAGAGAGAGAAAGAGACAGAGAGAGAGAGTGGGGGAGAATCTCCTCCTCAGTCAGAAGTCCCACAAGGTCAAATGCTATTTCTCGGGGGTTTAGGGTTAAGGTTAGAATTAGGGTTAGGAGCTAGGGTTCGTTTTTGGGTTAAGGTTATGTTTAGGGTTAGTGTAAATAGGATTTTGAATGGGACTGAATTGTGTGGCACAACAAGGTTAGTAATACAAGACTGTGTGCGTCTGAGTGAGGGTGTGCATCTGTGTGTGTTCATGTGTGTCCTTGTGCCTGSGTMCCTGTGTGTGTGCATGTGTGTGATGTYTTGTTTGGGGTCAGACTGAGACAATACCTACTTCCAGCTGTGCAGAATAAAGACTGTCCAAGGGGTTTTCACTAAACCACAGCAATCACTCTCCTGCCATGCTGCTTTTCCATGAGGCTCCATGAGGCTCTGTTGAGACTAATCTAGGGATTCCCACACCTGAAAACACTGACTACATACAAGATAATATAATGTACACTGTTAGTACACATGCTATACCCTACACATGCTATGCTAATGCTAATGATATATTAGCGTACTGCASACATGCTACAGTAATGATATACACACACTAACTATATTTACACTCACTAATTTCAACAACAGTTAAACAATGAACCATTGGAATAACCCCATTCTTGGCTGCTTACTTCTATGTCCTTTACTGAGCCTTTATGCAGTCCTGTTCAATTGTAGAATGTTGCAATGTCTCTGGCCTTCGTAGTTCCGTAATTGGATTCTTGAGTAACGTTAAATCACTAGATTGATGTGGGCAAGTAAGTGCTATTTGATTTTATGAATAAAAAGCCTTTCATAACAGAGTGTGTTTGTGTTGTCCGGGTCTGAATAAAATGTCACTTTTGTCACTTTCAACAAACAAGGTCAGCACAGGACGAGAATGGATGTGAGTGTATCTACTCAGGCTTTCTGCCAAAAACACTGCTGCCAAAAACTAGGAGAATATCCATAGAACTGTCACGCCCTGACCTTAGTTATCTATGTTTTCTTTATTATTTTGGCTAGGTCAGGGTGTGACGAGGGTGAGTATGCTTGTTTTGTATTGTCTAGGGTGTTTGTAAGCCTAGGCATATGTAGGTTTATGGTGGCCTGAATTGGTTCCCAATCAGAGGCATCTGTTTATCGTTGTCTCTGATTGGGGATCATGTTTCCCTTTTGGTTTTGTGGGTTCTTGTCTATGTGTAGTTGCCTGTTCAGCACTGTTTGTATAGCTTCACGGTTAGTTTTGTTGGTTTTGTTCAGTGTTCATTCTTATAATGAAGAGAATGTACGCATACCACACTGCGCCTTACGACGGCCGTGACAAGAACACACATACTTTCACAAAGACAAACACACACACACACATACACGCTCCAACAGTGCAGTAATACCTAGCAAAAAATATATATAATACCACATAATCCAGAAAACTTTAGAAAATAAATATGAAATTAAGAAATATCAGAATGAGCAATGTCCGAGGCAGGAAAATTAATATATATACATATAATGCATATAAATATACTGTATATACTGTATAATCCCTTATTGAAAAAACTATCTTGTGGCAAACAGCTGTGGCAAACCTTTGGCCAATTTGACACAAATTTGCAGCAAACTCATAATTGCACATGCAAATGAGTTTTGTGGCAAACAGTTGCGGAAAATCTGTGGTGACTAGTGAACTTCTGGCAAACTACTCTGGGGAAACTTGTAGAGAACATTCTTCTGTTTGCTGAAAATTTGTTGGAAACTTATGAACAGGCAAAATATATCAAGTTTTTGCTTACTGTGTGTTACAACATTTCAATGTTGTTATCTACATAAACCAAATCYCATATAACTTGAAATGAACTTGCTTCTCACAGAGAAAACTTAACTGAAGATACTAAATGTACRAAATACTAAACAACATGTATTCAATGTGTTAACAGATCAAAATAAATCCAATACAACCTGAAATCATCAGCATGTTTGTAACGGCCGTCTGAAGAAGAAGGAGTGGACCAAAGCGCAGCGCGGTAAGTGTTCATGTCACGCCCTGACCATAGTTTGCTTTGTATGTTTCTATGTTTTGTTTGGTCAGGGTGTGATTTGTGTSGGCATTCTATGTTGTATTTCTAGTTTGTCTATTTCTATGTGTTTGGCCTGATATGGTTCTCAATCAGAGGCAGGTGTTTGTCATTGTCTCTGATTGGGAGCCATATTTAGGTAGCCTGTTTTGTCATTGTGGGTTGTGGGTGATTGTCTATGTTAGTTGCTTGTGTCAGCACATTTCTTATATAGCTTCACGTTCGTRGTTCGTTTATTGTTTTGTATAGTTTGTTCAGTGTTCTCTGTTTATTAAATTCATGATGAACACATACGARGCTGCATTTTGGTCCTCCGATCCTTCCAACTACTCCTCCTCAGACGAGGAGGACGACGAGCGTGACAGTTCATGATTTATTAATAGAACTGAACACTAAATAASAAAACAACAGAGAGAGAACGAACGAACGAAACCAAAACAGTTCTGTCAGGTGCAGAAACACAAAACAGAAAACAGCTACCCACAAAACACAGGTGGGAAAAGGCTACCTAAGTATGGTTCTCAATCAGAGACAACGATAGGCAGCTGCCTCTGATTGAGAACCACACCAGGCCAAAACCAAAGAAATACAAAACATAGAAAATGAACAAAGAATGCCCACCCAAATCACACCCTGACCAAACCAAAATAGAGACATAAAAAGATCTCTACGGTCAGGGCGTGACAATGTTAATGAAAAAAATAGCAAAGAATGGATATTTCCCAAATTAAATGTGCATTTAATATTTTTATGRAGATTACATTTACATGAGAGAAATGTGAACACTATGGTGATGTTGACCTTACAATGTTTAAAGGGMAAAAATGCAGAATTTACCAATGGAGCCAATGGAAGTTGAAAAGATCATTTCAAAAATTGTAATAATTAAAACAACAAAATCAAAATAAAATGCAGTTCAGAACTATTGCCTTTTTGAGTGAACTTTGGAGATGAACTGTGGAAATAAATGCTATATAAACAAATGATGTAGCTAGCATAAACTACCGTAGGACTTAAATCTACCTTTAAATGTGTGGCCAACTGTTCCTAGAGAGCGACAGTATACATTATTTTTCTCTAGCTAAGCCTCAACACAATTGATTCAAACTGATCAACRAATTATGATATACAATCTAGACTGGGGATAGTTGTCTACTAGTTGTCTCTGCATCCTGACTCAGATGTATAAGGCTTTGATGGAAGAAAAGCAACACAAAATGGAGTTATGCTTATGCCTAATATGGCAGTTTATATAATTMTTCCTAAATGACTTATTGTTAACTTATATCTCAAAGCCATGCATGCAAGCCTTGACCTGGTGCATAGATATTTCTCGGTCCTCAGTTTGAWTGAAGGCCTCAATCTGTCTTTTTGCCTTGTAACTGATTGCTTATAGAAAGAGAGAATGGAAAACAAATCAAACCAAATCAAATGTTATTGGTCACATATARGAGTTTACCAGATGTTATTATGGGTGTAGCGAAATGCATGTGTTCCTAGCTCCAACAGTGCAGTAATATCTAACAAGTAATATCTAACAATTGCACAACAATACTCTCAATACACAAATCTAAGTAAAGGAATGGAATWAAAAATATATAAATATTTGGACGAGCAATGTCAGTGCGGCATAGACTAAGATACAGTASAATAGAATAGAATACAGCATAGACATATCAGATGGGTAACGCAAAATATGTAAACATTATTAAAGTGATGAGTGTTACATTATTAAAGTGGCCAGTGATTTCAAGTCTATGTATATAGGGCAGCAGCCTCTACTATGCTAGTGATTGCTATTTAACAGTCTGATGGCCTTGAGATAGAAGCTGTTTTTCAGTCTCTCGGTCCCAGGTTTGATGCACCTGCACCTTCTGGATGATAACGGAGTGAACAGGCAGGATGCTCTCAATTATGCATCTGTAAAAGTTTGAGAGGGTTTTAGGTGCCAAGCCAAATTTCTTCAGCCTCCTGAGTTTGAAGAGGCGCTGTTGCTCATTCTTCACCACACTGTCTGTACGGGTGGACCATTTAAATTTGTCAGTGATGTGTGCGCCGAGGAACTTGAAGCTTTCCACCTTCTCTACACCGGTCCTGTCAATATGGATAGGGGCGTGCTCCCTCTGKTGTTTCCTGAAGTCCACACTCAGCTCCTTTGTTTTGTTGACGTTGAGTGAGAGGTTATTTTTCATGCACCACACACCCAGGGCCCTCACCTCCTCCCTGTAGGGTGTCTCATCATTGTTGGCAATCAGGCCTACTGTTGTGTCGTCTGCAAAGTTGATGATTTGAGTTGGAGGCGTGCGTGGCCACAAAGTCAGGGGTGAACAGGGAGTACCGAAGGGGGTTGAGCACGCACCATTGTGGGGCCCCAGTGTTGAGGATCATCGAAGTGGAGGTGTTGTTTCTTACCTTCACCACCTGGGGGCAGCCTTCAGGAAGTCCAAGACCCAGGTGCACAGGGCGGATTTCAGACACAGGGCCTCAAGCTTAATGATGAGTTTGGAGGATACTATGGTGTTGAATGCWGACCTATAGTCAATGGACAGCATTCTTACATAGGTATTCCTCTTGTCCAGATGGGATAGAGCAGTGTYCAGTGCGATGGCGATTGCATCGTCTGTGGATCTGTTGGGACGGTAAGCAAATTGAAGTGGGTCTAGGGTGACAGGTAAGGTGGAGGTGACATGATCCTTGACTAGTCTCTCAAAGCCCTTCCTGCTGACAGAAGTGAGTGCTACGTGGCGATAGTAATTTAGTTCAGTTACTTTTTCTTTCTTGGGTTTTTCTTTTTTTCTTTATTTTACCTTTATTTAACCAGGTAGGCCAGATGAGAACAAGTTCTCATTTATATCTGTGACCTGGCCAAGATAAAGCCAAGCAGTGCGATAAAAGCAACAACACAGAGTTACACATAAACAAACGTTTAGTCAATAACACAATAGAAAAAGCTATGTACAGTGTGTGCAAATGTAGAAGAGTAGGGCGGTAAGGCAATAAATAGGCCATAGAGGCAAAATAATTACAATTTAGCATTAACACTGGAGTGATAGATGTGCAGATGATGTGCAAGTAGAGATACTGGAGTGCAAAAGAGCAAGAGGATAAATAACAATATGGGGATGAGGTAGTTGGGTATGCTATTTACAGATTGGCTGTGTACAGGTACAATGTTCGGTAATCTGCTCTGACAGCTGATGCTTAAAGTTAGAGAGGGAGATATAAGACTCCAGCTTCAGTGATTTTTACAATTCGTTCCAGTCATTGGAAGCAGAGAACTGGAAGGAAAGGTGGCCAAAGAAAGTGTTGGCTTTGGGGATGAKCAGTGAAATATACCTGCTGGAGCGSGTGCTACGGGTAGGTGTTGCTATGGTGACCAGTGAACTGAGATAAGACGGGGCTTTACCTAGCAAAGACTTACAGATGACCTGGAGCCAGTGGGTTTGGTGACTAATATGTAGTGAGGGCCAGCCAACGAGAGCATACAGGTCGCAGTGGTGGGTAGTATATGGAGCTTTGGTGACAAAACGGATGGCACTGTGATAGACTACATCCAGTTTGCTGAGTAGAGTGTTGGAGGCTATTTTGTAAATGATATCACCGAAGTCAAGGATCGGTAGGATAGTCAGTTTTACGAGGGTATGTTTGGCAGCATGAGTGAAGGAGCTTTGTTAGAAATAGGAAGCCGATTCAGATTTAATTTTGGATTGGAGATGCTTAATGTGAGTCTGGAAGGAGAGTTTTACAGTCTAACCAGACACCTAGGTATTTGTAGTTGTCCACATATTCTAAGTCAGAACCGTACAGAATAGTGATACTAGTCGGCGGAAGGGCGGG
>NC_036844.1:10759114-10788529 GCF_002910315.2 Salvelinus sp. IW2-2015 | reverse complement strand
TACAATGTTCGGTAATCTGCTCTGACAGCTGATGCTTAAAGTTAGAGAGGGAGATATAAGACTCCAGCTTCAGTGATTTTTACAATTCGTTCCAGTCATTGGAAGCAGAGAACTGGAAGGAAAGGTGGCCAAAGAAAGTGTTGGCTTTGGGGATGAACAGTGAAATATACCTGCTGGAGCGGGTGCTACGGGTAGGTGTTGCTATGGTGACCAGTGAACTGAGATAAGACGGGGCTTTACCTAGCAAAGACTTACAGATGACCTGGAGCCAGTGGGTTTGGTGACTAATATGTAGTGAGGGCCAGCCAACGAGAGCATACAGGTCGCAGTGGTGGGTAGTATATGGAGCTTTGGTGACAAAACGGATGGCACTGTGATAGACTACATCCAGTTTGCTGAGTGAGATGTTGGAGGCTATTTTGTAAATGATACACCGAAGTCAAGGATCGGTAGGATAGTCAGTTTACGAGGGTATGTTTGGCAGCATGAGTGAAGGAGGCTTTGTTAGAAATAGGAAGCCGATTCTAGATTTAATTTTGGATTGGAGATGCTTAATGTGAGTCTGGAAGGAGAGTTTTACAGTCTAACCAGCACCTAGGTATTTGTAGTTGTCCACATATTCTAAGTCAGAACCGTACAGATAGTGATATAGTCGGGCGGGAGGGTGCGGGCAGCAATCGTTTGAAGAGCATGCATTTAGTTTACCTAGCATTTAATAGCAGTTTGAATCCACGGAAGGAGAGTTGAATGGCTTTGAAGCTTATTTGGGAGTTTGTTAACACAGTGTCCAAAGAAGGGCCAGAAGTATACAGAATGTTGTCGTCTGTGTAGAGTAGGATCAGAGACTCACCAGCAGCAAGACGAGAATTGAACCCTGTGGCACCCCATAGAGAATGCCAGAGGTCCGGACAACAGGCCCTCCGATTTGACACACTGAACTCTATCTGAGAAGTAGTTGTGGAACCAGGTGAGGCAGTCATTTGAGAAACCAAGGCTATTGAGTCTGCGATAAGAATGCGGAGTCGATGAAGTCGATGAAGCCTTGGCCAGGTCGATGAAGACGGCTGCACAGTACTGTCTTTTTTCGATGGCGGTTATGATATTGTTTAGGGACCTTGAGCGTGGCTGAGGTGCACCCATGACAGCTCAGAAACAAGATTGCATATGGAGAAGGTGCGGTGGAATTCGAAATGGTTGGTGATCTGTTTGTTAACTTGGCTTTCCCAAAGATTTTAGAAAGGCAGGGCAGGATGGATATAGGTCTGTAACAGTTTGGGTCTAGAGGTCTCCCCCTTGTGAAGAGGGGGATGACCACTGTATCACAATTCCAGTGGGGTCAGAAGTTTACATACACTAAGTTGACCTGCTGTCTTTAAACAGCATCGAAATTCCAGATAATGATGTCATGGCTTTCCGAAGCTTCTGATAGGCTAATTGACTTACATTTGAGTTCAATTGGAAGGTGTACCTTGGATGTATTCAAGGCCTACCTTCAACCCCTCAGTGCCTCTTTGCTTGACATTCTTGGAAAAATCAAAAGAAATCAGCCAAGACCTCAGAAAAAAATGGTTAGACCTCCACAAAGTCTGATCATCCTTGGGAGCCATTTATAAATGCCTTGAAGGTTACCACGTTTTATCTGTACAAACCTAGTATGCAAGTATAAACACATGGGACCACACACAGCCGTCATAGCGCTCAGGAAGGAGACGCGTTCTGTCTCCTAGAGATGAACGTACTTTGGTGCGAAAAGTGCAAATCAATCCCAGAACAACAGCAAAGCACACTGTGAGATGCTGGAGGAAACAGGTACAAAAGTATCTAATCCACATTAAAACGAGTCCTATATCGACATAACCTGAAATGCCGCTCAGCAAAGAAGAAGCCACTTGCTCCAAAACCACCATAAAAAAAAATAATAAGCCAGAATACGGTTGCAACTGGCACATGGGGACAAAGAACTTAACTTTTCGAGAAATGTCCTCTGGTCTGATGACACGAAATAGAACTGTTTGGCCATAATGACCATTGTTATGTTTGGAGGAAAAAGGGGGATGCTTGCAAGCTGAGGAACACCATCCCAACCATGAAGCATGGGGGTGGCAGCATCAATGTTTGCTGCAGGCAGGGACTGGTGCACTTCACAAAATAGATTGCATCACGACGTAGGAAAATTAACTGTATCCCATAAAACATGACATTGCAAATATGCATAATTTGCTAACACAATTTTTAAGGTTATTACGAAATGTATTAATTAGTTGGACAATCACCGGACAACTTTGGTAGGTGGCTAGCTAGATAGGTTGGTTTCCATTTTCCAACCGATTTTTCTAATCCCCCGATTGGTCGCCAACACTATTTTTCAATCTCTGCCCATAGAATTTCAAGCCGATTTAAAGTCAAACAACAGGTAACCAAGGGCATCAGGAATTCTTGCAACTAATAGAATGTTATATATATGGGGGATACAATCTTCCCAGCTCTGCAGATTCTGCTGTGAGGAGGCAGAGTCATTAGATCATTTTATTTTGGTATTGCCATATGTAGCTCGTTTTTGGTCACAGGTCCAGGAATGCTGAAAGAATTGCAACATTTGCCTAGAACTAATGCTACAGATAGCAATACTGGGTGATTTGAAAAGCCATAGTCAATCAATCAATAAATAATAATTATTTTAGCAAAAAAAAGTATTTTTAATTTACAATCTGTAGAAGCTATGAGAATAGGAAGTTCAAATCTTTTGTGAAGCATCACAGCACAGTTAAAAAATATGGCAAATAAAAATCCGAAATGGATGATGTTGGAAGATAGATGGGAAGGGTTGAGTGGAACTGAAGGGTGGGACTATAACAAGATAAACAATGTAGGGCATACGGGATCTGTGAAATGTGTATAGGTGCGGAGCTTTTGTGAAATAGCACAGTTACAATGTGGAAATAACTGGATGGACAACAGAAATAGAGAAGGACTAAGAACAAACAAGAGAGAAGTATTATAAAGTAGACTGTGTCTGTAAAATGTGTATAAGATGTATAAATTGAAGGTAAAAGCAGAAGTGTTTATCAGTTTACTCCAATTGGGGGATCGGTGGTAGGGTTGCGCGGGAATAATATTAAAGGTATATTCTTTAAAAAGTATGTATGTCTATATAGGTATGTTATGTATATATGTGTATATGTATGCATGCGTGTATGGATATATATATTTACCCCAAAAAATATGGCGGATTGGAAATGATGCAGACAATTACATTGGAAGCAACATTCTTTCCGCAATATTAAGCTGATCCACCTATAAAAAAAATAAAATAATAATAATAATTTTAAAAAACAAAGCCATTCAGGAACATTCAATATCATCTTTGGTAAGCAACTCCAGTGTATATTTGCCCTTGTGTTTTAGGTTATTGACCTGCTGAAAGGTGAATTCATATTTTAACCATTGTGTGGTGTTCGGGTCTGTGGGACCCATTTTCATTGTTTACTCAAATAAAATGACACAAAACTCATTGGCCTTGGCTCATTTTTTGTGAAGAATATGTAAAATAACACATTTTCATTGAGTGCACACTGTGCATCCCCCTACATATTTATATTACTTATGTGGTGTTTGGATCCACTGGACCCGAGGGTAATAAAAGTGTGGAAAAGTGTGGGTTGTAAGTGAAAACAAGTAAAAATGAAACAAAAAGGTTTGCCTTCACTCTGTCTTCCTCCTCCCTGGCCTGCTGTTTCAACATATTGTTACGCCCTGATCTGTTTTACGTGTCCTTGTGCTTGTTTCCACCCCCTCTAGGTGTCTACCCCATTATCCCATTATCCCCTGTGTATTATACCTGTCTTTTCTGTCTGTCTGTTGCCTGTTCATCTTGTTTGTTCAAGCCTACCATTGTAAAACAATYCAGTATTTTCCCACACTCTACCCCAGCCAGGTGCAAATTGGGGGAGTGACACAACAAATAAATAGCTTTGCATGTATGGCAAAAATAATCTCTGCTCAGAGYGCCTTTTTGCAGAGATATAATTTTTGCAGAGATAGAAGCTAGTGTGGAAGGAGCGTCTCTGTCAAATCAGAGTCTGACAGTGAATTGTAAGAAGAGGATGAGATTGACCCTCAGCCATGCCCCAGGGCCTGCCCGCCAGCCCCAGGACCAGCCTTCAGCAACCAGCTCATCAGCAGCCTGCAGGAGGAGAAATATGGATGTCAAAAAATTGTCTTCTTGCCCAAGGAATGAGCCACCCCGCATGGCTGCCAATGTGATAAGGATGCAAACARGGCCGACGAGGATGGTGGTTACTCAGGTGCAGGACATAAAGTCTTCCATTGAACTGTTCATCCCAGACACCAGCCAGAATATCATTCTGGACTGCACTAATTTGAAGGGAAGGCGTATTTTTGGAGAGAGATGAAAGGAGATGGACCAAACTCATTTACATGCATACTTTAGGGTTCTTATCCTTGCTGGTGTTTTATGATCCAATGGGGAATCCACATAATCCCTGTCGGATGCAGAAACTGGCAGAGAACATCTCTGTGCAACAATGTCTCTGGAAAACGTCCACATTATTTCCAGGATTATCTGCTTCGATAACCGAGACACCAGACCAACTCGGCGGCAGAGAGACAATCTAGCTGCAAACAGGTCAGTGTGGGACAAGTGGGTGGACCGCCTTCCCCAGTTTTACAACCCTGGGCCCAACGTTACTGTTGATGAGCAGCTTATGCCATATAGGGGCCGCTACCCKTTCAGGCAGTACATACCGTCTAAACCCGCAAAACATGGAATCAAGATCTGGGCTGCCTGTGATGCCACTTCATTATATCAAATCAAATCAAATTGTATTTGTCACATGCGCCGAATACAACAGGTGTAGACCTTACAGTGAAACGCTTACTTACAAGCCCATAACCAACAATGCAGTTTAAGAAATTTAAAAAATATATATATATATAAGAATTACAAATAATTAAAGAGCAGCAGTAAATAACAATAGAGGGGCTATATACAGGGGGTACCGGTACAGAGTCAATGTAGCGTCTGCTTCCAACTCACACCCTCAAACACGTAGATCCCCTGAACGCAGCTCACTTTCCAGCCCACTTTCCAGCTCACACTCTCAAACACCTAGATCCCCTGAATGCAGCTCACTCTCCAGATCCCAATCACCTGAATTCTAATCACCTGTTCACACACCTGTATGTCATTATCACACACTCTTTTCACCCCATCACTGTGAGGTATTGTTTGTTTTGTGACACACTTCTTTCTGAGCTCTGTTTTTCCCGTGATTTASTCCTCCTGTGTATGATAGTTTTTGCCTGCCTCACTAACGACACCTTTTGCCTATTCCCTGCCTGTACTTTAGCCTATCAGATTTCCTGTTATCAACCTATTGCCTGACCTCACGGACTACATTACTAGCCTTTTCTCTGCCTGTACTGTTGCCCTTTTGGACCCCCTGTGTATGACCTTCTGCCTGTCCCTGGACCCAGTTACCTGCCTCCTGTGGTCCTTTGCAATAAATACCTGCTGCGCCCTGCGCTTGAAACCAGTGCTCTGTCTCCCCTCGTGTTCATTAGAGTTAATGTCAATGTGCGTGGACACCGGTGTCGAGGTAATACAGGTAATATGTACATGTAGATGGAGTTATTAAAGTGACTATGCATAGATAATAACAGAGAGTAGCAGAACCGTTCCAGAGGGCGTTGAGTGGGGGGGGGTAATGCAATTAGTCTGGGTAGCCATTTGATTAGCTGTTCAGGTGTCTTATGGCTTTGGGAAGAAGCTATTTAGGAGCCTCCTGGAAGTCTAGGGACTTTGGCGCTCTGGTAACTCTTGCCGTGCGGTAGAGCAGAGAGAACAGTCTTTGACTAGCGTGCTGGGGTCTTTGACAATTTGTAGGTCCTTCCTCTGACACAGCCTGGTGTAGAGGTCCTGGATGGCAGTAAGCTTGGCCCCAGTGATGTACAGGGCCGTACGCACTACCCTCTGTAGTGCCTTGCGGTTGGAGGCCGAGCAGTTGCCATACCAGGCAGTGATGAAACCCGCATGCTCTCGATGTTGCAGCTGTAGAACTTTTTGAGTATCTGAGGACCCATGCCAAATCTTTTCAGTCTCCTGAGGGGGAATAGGTTTTGTKGTGCCCTCTTCACGACTTTCTTGGTGTGCTTGGACCATGTTAGTTTGTTGGTGATGTGGACGCCAAGGTATTTGAAGCTCTCAAACTGCTCCACTACAGCCCCGTCGAGGAGAATGGTGGCGTGCTTCGTCCTCCTTTTCCTGTAGTCCACAATCATCTCCTTTGTTCTGATCACGTTGCGGGAGAGGTTGTTGTCCTTGCACCACATGGTCAGGTCTCTGACCTCCTCCCTATAGGCTGTCTCATCATTGTCAGTGATCAGGCCTACCACTGTTGTGTCATCAGCAAACGTAATGATGGTGTTGGAGTCGTGCCTGGCAATGCAGTCATGAGTGAACAGGGAGTACAGGAGGGGCTGGGCATGCACCCCTGAGGGGCCCCCGTGTTGAGGATCAGCGTAGCGGATGTGTTGTTNGTAGATCCCCTGAACGCAGCTCACTTTCCAGCCCACTTTCCAGCTCACACTCTCAAACACCTAGATCCCCTGAATGCAGCTCACTCTCCAGATCCCAATCACCTGAATTCTAATCACCTGTTCACACACCTGTATGTCATTATCACACACTCTTTTCACCCCATCACTGTGAGGTATTGTTTGTTTTGTGACACACTTCTTTCTGAGCTCTGTTTTTCCCGTGATTTASTCCTCCTGTGTATGATAGTTTTTGCCTGCCTCACTAACGACACCTTTTGCCTATTCCCTGCCTGTACTTTAGCCTATCAGATTTCCTGTTATCAACCTATTGCCTGACCTCACGGACTACATTACTAGCCTTTTCTCTGCCTGTACTGTTGCCCTTTTGGACCCCCTGTGTATGACCTTCTGCCTGTCCCTGGACCCAGTTACCTGCCTCCTGTGGTCCTTTGCAATAAATACCTGCTGCGCCCTGCGCTTGAAACCAGTGCTCTGTCTCCCCTCGTGTTCATTAGAGTTAATGTCAATGTGCGTGGACACCGGTGTCGAGGTAATACAGGTAATATGTACATGTAGATGGAGTTATTAAAGTGACTATGCATAGATAATAACAGAGAGTAGCAGAACCGTTCCAGAGGGCGTTGAGTGGGGGGGGGTAATGCAATTAGTCTGGGTAGCCATTTGATTAGCTGTTCAGGTGTCTTATGGCTTTGGGAAGAAGCTATTTAGGAGCCTCCTGGAAGTCTAGGGACTTTGGCGCTCTGGTAACTCTTGCCGTGCGGTAGAGCAGAGAGAACAGTCTTTGACTAGCGTGCTGGGGTCTTTGACAATTTGTAGGTCCTTCCTCTGACACAGCCTGGTGTAGAGGTCCTGGATGGCAGTAAGCTTGGCCCCAGTGATGTACAGGGCCGTACGCACTACCCTCTGTAGTGCCTTGCGGTTGGAGGCCGAGCAGTTGCCATACCAGGCAGTGATGAAACCCGCATGCTCTCGATGTTGCAGCTGTAGAACTTTTTGAGTATCTGAGGACCCATGCCAAATCTTTTCAGTCTCCTGAGGGGGAATAGGTTTTGTKGTGCCCTCTTCACGACTTTCTTGGTGTGCTTGGACCATGTTAGTTTGTTGGTGATGTGGACGCCAAGGTATTTGAAGCTCTCAAACTGCTCCACTACAGCCCCGTCGAGGAGAATGGTGGCGTGCTTCGTCCTCCTTTTCCTGTAGTCCACAATCATCTCCTTTGTTCTGATCACGTTGCGGGAGAGGTTGTTGTCCTTGCACCACATGGTCAGGTCTCTGACCTCCTCCCTATAGGCTGTCTCATCATTGTCAGTGATCAGGCCTACCACTGTTGTGTCATCAGCAAACGTAATGATGGTGTTGGAGTCGTGCCTGGCAATGCAGTCATGAGTGAACAGGGAGTACAGGAGGGGCTGGGCATGCACCCCTGAGGGGCCCCCGTGTTGAGGATCAGCGTAGCGGATGTGTTGTTACCTACCCTTACCACCTGGGGGCCAGGATCCAGTTGCAGAGGGAGGTGTTTAGTCCCAGTGTCCTTAGCTTAGTGATGAGCTTTGAGGGCACTATGATGTTGAACACTGAGCTGTAGTCAATCAATAGCATTCTCACATAGGTGTTCCTTTTGTCCAGGTGGGCAATGTTACTGATTCAGAAGTAACATTAAAACGTAATAATATGCCCCAACAACATTAGACAACTATACAGAAAACCTTTAAATTGCTCAAATAAGTCAATTAAATCAATGATGAGATAATAGTTAGAATAACTGATTAGTGAAATAGCGGTGCAGATGGCACTCTTTTGCTAAGTGCAGAGATGTATTATAGGTAATGAATGTTTAGGGGAATGCTACAGACTTTGGTGCAGCAGAAAGATCTGCGTACCTCAAATCCAYAGGTTGTGAATTTAAATCCCAGGTGGGTCTATATTTTAGCTGAACAGCAACAACACATGGAATTGCACAACACGTGAAGTGTTCTAAATACACGTTTTTACATGATTTCATATTTCTTGTAACTTTAAAATAAGTTACCGGCTACTGAGTTGCAATGAAAACAACTTTCAATGTATTTCTACATCTGAACAGTATTTTGTCAGTAAATATACAACAACGAAATGCATTCAGGAAGTGCACAGAAATTCCAATTATAATTAAATGATTTTCAATACCGGAAAATTAGGAACTGACTGTAACTTAAATGGAATAATTGACCTAAACATTGGTTAGCACACTTGGGATTTGAACTCACAACCTCTTAGATGACTGGAATGAATTGCAAAAATCACTGAAGTTGGAGACATATCTCCCTCACTAACTTTAAGCATCAGCTGTCAGAGCAGCTTACCGATCACTGCACCTGTACAGTACACAGCCCATCTGTAAATAGCCCTCCCAACTACCTCATCCCCATATTGTTATTTATTTTTGCTCTTTTGCACCCCAGAATCTCTACTTGCACATCTATCACTCCAGTGTTAATGCTAAATTGTAAGTATTTCGCCATTATGGCCTATTTATTGCCTTACCTCCCAAATCTTACTACATTTGCACACACTGTATATAGATTTTTCTATTGTGTTATTGACTGTACGTTTGTTTATCCCATGTGTAACTCTGTGTTGTTGTTTTTGTCACACTGCTTTGTTTTATCTTGGCCAGATCTCAGTTGTAAATMAGAACTTGTTCTCAACTGGCCTACCTTGTTAAATAAAGGTCAAATTATATATATATTTTTAAAGTAAACTGTAACCTGAATTGCCTGCTTCACCACCAGGTCTGTGGCCATGACAGAGACAAGRCACATATTCATTATCAAGAATACACTTCTGCACTTTGCTAAAAGTTGCCCAGAATCAAG
Organism: Salvelinus sp. IW2-2015; assembly: GCF_002910315.2. Lineage (NCBI taxonomy): Eukaryota > Metazoa > Chordata > Actinopteri > Salmoniformes > Salmonidae > Salvelinus > Salvelinus sp. IW2-2015. Next base: position 10,779,095 of record NC_036844.1, on the reverse strand, counting down.
TCAATAATTGTGCGATTATCTGACAACACCAACTAAAAAGTAGCGGTGCTCAGGGACACCTGACATTAAGGCCTAGATTCAATCAGATCAAGCGTAAACACACGGTTGCCAACACCTATTTCCTGATTGCCTATGTTAGCAGTTGATGTTACTCTTCAATAACACAGACCCCAAAGCAAATCAGGGGGAGAAAAATAGGTTTATTAGAAGATGACAAATCATAGATGTTATGCTGAGAGGTAGATGTTCATTCTCCCCTGTACTCAGAACAAAGTGACAGGATGTACTTTATAACCCAGCCCTAGTCTGTGGTTGACCAATTAGAATTCCTTGCAATAAAACTGGGCCAAAGGCCAAATAACAAGTATCCTATTTCAGGTTCAACGTATAAACAATTTGGACCAATGAGAACTTGCCCTGTAGCTATGAGTCCCAGACTGAAATTCCTCCCATGTCGTTGATCCATTGATCACTAATCCCCTATTACAGAAAAAACACTACTTCCATTGATTGTTAGTACGCTATTGKCTTTTAGTCCTCTTGACCTTTAATATTCTACTGACCTCTCGTCCTCTGCGTTGTCAATTTGCACTGCCCCTAGACCATTTTAAAAATAAATATACTTAAAATGTTTTTTAGAAAACATGAAAAAATAGAGTGTATAAAAAACATTAGCAGTAAGCATAAAATCATTCACATTAAACACCTTGCATTTCTATGAATCACAAAGCGCATATTGTACTTGCTGTTGCAATAAGAAATAGATTTCAAACAAAGTTATAGAAAATAAGTATTAACAGGTGAAGTGCTGATGTCCCTTACGATTCCTACCACATCCTGTATTAGGAGGAAACTCACAAAAAAAWTWTTGTCGACAAGACAATAATATTCAATCGTCCTATTGGCAAGGTAATCATTCGACAAGTCCTTTAAAAGTGACCAGTTCTTCCACACTGGTATCAGTCCCACATAGATAACTATTAGACATGATGTTCTGACAGTCTGCTGGTAGTGATGAATTGTTCTTCCGTTCCACTGGTTGACTTCTCCAATGAACACTTCACCGGTGATCTTGTATCATTTCAAGTACAGTCCTTGGGTCATGGAATATTGCTTCAGCTTCAGACTGTAGATTCTCATAACCTGTAAKGAAGGAAACAAAAAAGTGAAAGTAACATGTCCTGGTTTCAAGAGAAATGTATATTTCACATAGATTTCCCTAAGTAAGCATGTCCCGATTTTCAGGAAAAAGTTGGACATTTCACCTAGATATCCCTAATATGACGACTGCGGTGTACAACATAGACGCTTATCAGGTTCTGATCAAATCAAATGTATTTATATAGCCCTTCTTACATCAGCTGATATCTCAAAGTGCTGTACAGAAACCCAGCCTAAAACCCCAAACAGTAAGCAATGCAYGTGTAGAAGCATGATCATCTTACTTTGCTTCTTCACCCGATATTGGCCCCCGATTGCTATTAATCAGTTCTTTATTCTCCAGGCTCCGCTTTGTCATCAACATGGACAACCTTGCAGTGAGTGACATGTATCCATCGTGATTTTCCCTGGACTTTTACTGCTGACCTTGTTATGAGCAAAACTTGATAAGGACCTTCCCATTTTGGCCCTATGAAATTTCATGTGAAAATGGTTATCCACATGTGAAAGTGATCACATGGGAAGAGCCACATGTGAAATATCATCACATTTGAAATGTTCCAAAAAATATGGTAAAACATGTGGAAATGTCAAATGAGATTGTCATAAGATTTTCCACATGTAAAATCATAGAACAATATACAGTGACATACAGTGACAATACAGTGAACCAATACAGTGACTTCAGCACCCGTATCTACAAAAAAATCTACTGCAACGTTGTTAACCATCATGTTCACATATATTCCATCCGATTTCATATGTACATCATATGTTACATATTTTTTTTACCATCATCCACTGTCCTGGCACTACGTCTTGTCCCCCTCGGGAGTTATTCCCCACYCRTCTTTCACTTGTCTTTCTGCTTCCCCTACTGTATTAGAGATTTGTATGCAATAGTTAAGCATTGTGTCACTCATAAAGTGAATGTTTGCTTTTCTCAAATCGAACGTGCCTGGTAGTGACATGGGTCGACATGTGACGATCTCAAATGGACTCAACCCTCTGGTTTTGTTATGTGTTTCCTGTATACTACATAATACCGTAAGCAATGCATCCCACCATGCATCCCTTCTTAATGCGTATTTGAAAGTCTCTCTAACAAAACTCGATTTGTGAGTTACACCTGTCCACTCGATGGAGGATGATAAGGGCACTGTAGTTGCCAGTCTATGTTCAGAAGACGAGCTACCTCCTGACACACGTTTCCTGTGAAATGAGTGCCTTGGTCAGAATCTAATTGTTCCGGAAACCCCATCTMGGCACGATTTCTCAAATCAGAATTTTAGCTGTGTGTTGTGCAATTCCTTTCTTAGTAGGGTAGGCTTCAACCCATCGTGAGAAACGATCAACAACAAGCAGCACATCTTCGTGTCCTTTACATTTGGGCAGCGTGATGTAATCAAGCTGTAGATGTCTGAAGGGTCCTGGTGGGGCAGGCGCTCGTCGTGTCTGTACTTTTGCTCGTGCCTTGGTGTTGTTTTCCATACAAATGTTGCAATTCGCCCCAACAGCCTCTTTCCGCACACCAGGATTCCACCATCTGCCCACAAAACGATAAACTATCTTGTCCACACCAATGTATCCCAAAGAGTGGATCTGTGTCACCAAGTAGGGTAAGAGTTAATTTGGCGCTACACATCTCAGGTTGTATTTCCACACACCTTCTTGATTGAGTTTGCATCCTGCAGCCATCCATCCCCACACTTCATATTTTGGTGCACTGCTTTACATGTCTCTAATGTGTTGCCATGTATCCAAGGTGTATCTCCAGGCTTAGTTTAGGTGACTCTCTTGGCAGTCGCCTTGGCACCTCTGTCAGCCAGCTCATTACCTTTACTCTTGTCTGTAAAGATTTATTCATGTGCTTTCATTTTCAAAATGGTCACTTGTCCAGGTAACTGGAGAGCATTCAGTAGACCCACCACCTCTGGTCCATTCTTCACAGGAGCTACCAGTGATGTCATAAATCCTCTGTTTTTTCCATATTTTTCCAAAATCATTGGTAACACCAAAAGCATACCTTGAGTCTGTGTGGATATTAGCTGTTTTTTCCTTCAGCCTGTTGCATGCTTCTGTCAAAGTCACCCATACCGCTACCTGTGCTGATGTCCCTGCCGGTAACATGCCTGTCACTATCACATTGTCCACTGTAGTAACTGCCCAGCCTGCCTTCCTCTCACCCCCCTCCGCAATGCTTGAATCATCTGTATATAAGACAAACTCAGGGTTTTCCAACAGATGACTCTTAATAAACCCATCAGAGAGCTGATCCAAAACCAACTCACAACAGTCATGTTCAAGTAATGTGGTATCTGGAGGAAGCACCAGAGTAGCTGGATTACATGGTGTGCCACGTTGAATGAGGATGTTAGGAGCCTCCAACACAGTGTACCACTTGTTCCAATGAGCAGCTGTGACCTGTGCAGCTCGATTCATTGTCAAAAGAGTATGAACAGTGTCGGCAGAATCTTTAATCACTACTTTAGTAGCGTCCATAGCTTCCTTGCTAATGGGATATTGTTTTGTGCAAGGTGGGGCAACAACTGTCAAGTACACAGGTTCCATATCCAAAGTTCCACACTTATTTTTCTTTGTAGTCCAAATAGGATGGTTCTGAACTGTAGATCGCTGCAGTTGTCTAATTTGCCATGTCACCTTCCCTTCAGAAATGTTCAATGTAGAGTCAAGTTGCATAATAACATCAAGGCCTAAATTAGGTTGTTCAAATGAGCCTATCCACACCCCGGCATCAATCTTCATTGGACCAATAGAAATTGATAATGGCATGGTTTGTTTCATATCTGTCCCACTCCTGTTGCTCTCATCTTCTWGCCCGTGTACTGAGGACATATATGTTTTGCATAAGATATGGACAATACAGTGACTTCAGCACCCGTATCTACAAAAAAATCTACTGCAACGTTGTTAACCATCATGTTCACATATATTCCATCCGATTTCATATGTACACCAGCTGAGATGGGACGTAAGAGGAGGTCTATTAGTTTCCCTCCACAGCATCAAGCAATCTCTGCTGCTGAGCCAGAGAGAGCTTCTTGAATTTCTGCATCAGTATTGTGTCATTGGGGCTGTTGTCTTGATTCCATTTTCCCTTAGACGGACCSTGCTTCTCCTGGCCATTCCTCAGAAGAACACATTTTCTTGCCAGTGACCTGAAATCCCGCAATAATGACATTCACCAGGTTTCTCTTCTGCTGAACGAATAATGTTGTTGGTTTCACTCGGAACCTGCACCACTCTGATAACGTCCGGTTTATTGTGTTGATTGATGTTTCTGTCCAGTCGTGACAACCTGTCGATGATGTTGCCATAGRTTTGTCTCTCCTAATCACTAGTGGAAACAAACGTTTTTAMCAAATCATCATGTATGGATTGCATCAGCTGATGTGTGATTGACACATTTTTGGAGGAATTGAGTGTATCTTCATCTTCCATTTCGGGTAAGCCACTGTGTCTAACCACTTCTGCTCTAAACCTTTCTTCAAATTCAACAAACGGTTCTTTCGGTTTTTGAACACATTTGTTATCTCTCCCCAATTGGTGGTTGCATTGATCAAACCCTTAAGGAAAACATGTGTGGCTCTCCATCCATCGGCCACATCTTTCTCTTCACCACCCACATCTCTATCAACCTTTTCTTCAAGTACACCATGTTGATGGTCGTTTCAAACAAAGGCTAWTAACTGTAACCATCATAAGGATGTAGATTGTAATGTTTCTTATGGCGCTTCAAATGGTCCCATGTTTTGACACCCACTTCTTGTGGATGTTTCWAAGTTTTTGACCATTCATCCAACTGTTTTGGAGATCTGATTTATGTGTAGTTACTGTCACTGGAGGWTTGWCTTTACTACCTTTTACAGCCTGTGTTCTGGTTGGCCTAAGACATCGTTCGTCACCGTTGTCAGTATCTGTTGACTCAAAGCCAGGCAGTGCTGACCAGATGCTTGAAACCCTTYCGCAACTCAGTGTGKGGGTAGATTGAGGGAACAAAGGGTCCGTTTTTAAGTCTGTTTTTAAAAGCCTTGCCTGTAATTGTTGATTTTCTCCTTGCAATGTTTTTATCTGTTCACCAAGAGCTCTCAAACMCTCTTTAACTCTCTGCAATGTCCAATCACGGTTATCAAGACAGAATTTCTCACCCCTCTTACTTGCTTTGGCTAATACAGTTAAAYACCATCTTGTTTTTGTCAACGAGTTAGACATTCTCTGTATTTTTCRCCAAGCTTTTTCTATATCATACAGATTCCATATTCCATCTTTGTCAACAATGATGGAATATTTCTTTATTATCTCTTGCGTACACAACTTTGAAATGGTTCTTCATATCACTAGACAGTGACTTTAAAATATATTTCATGCTCACATCCAGAGGAGCTGTCCCACCCTTTTCCAGAGTGGTTTARTCACTTAACAATGGCATTACGTTAACTTCTAAAGTTGTATAATACATATCTCTGTGTTAATATATTTATTTAAACCCAATATATATATATATACAGTGGGCTCTGAAAATACTGGCACCCCTGACTGGCAATGCACTAACAATACTTAAAAAATATAAACAATATAATTATAGAGATAAACTCTAAATACCAACATGTGAGAAATACTGTACTAATGCAGTATGCATGCACTAATTTTAACCTGATTTAGTTCTTTTAACCCTCCTGTTGTGTTCGTTTCATGTTAATTAATTCTGTGTTCCCGGTCCAAAATGACCGCCCCATTATAGCTGATTATAAATCCATAATAATKCATATATTATCACCTAATGTTGTGTTAGATATTTTRATCAACTTAAAGGGGTGCACATTTTTGTTTTTGCCRCAGCACTACCCACCTGATTCAAATCATCAAAGCCTTTTGATGAGATGATCATTTGAATCAGCTGTGTAGTGCTTGGGCAAAAACAAAAATGTGCACCCCTTTGTGTCCCCAGGACCAGGATTGAGAATCAGTGTGTTAGAGCTGTAAAACCGGTAAGCGGCTGCTCTTGTGATCGCAAAGCCACACCCATCCTACTCATGTTACAAGGTCAGAACGAGAAAGTGTCGGCTATATAGAAATAATGACATTCAAATTGAAAATCATAAAATAAAATAAAGAGGATTTAAATCAAATAAATAACAGTTGGATGAATTCACGTGCTTTGATATGTTGGGAAACGGAAATTGGCTAATGGCCAACAAGCTGTGTCAACCATAAATGAAAAGTACAGCTATTATGCTTGCAAACAAATGATAGAGTTTGTAATTTCAAGGTAATTTCCTTAGCACCCTAGAGTCGATGTCCGCGCCCCCGCAAAAATTGAATTAGCATAATTTTCAATAATTTACTGTCAACTACACTGAACAACAAAAAAAAATGAAACATGCAACAATTTCAAAYATCTTACTTAGTTACAGTTCATATGATGAAATCAGTCAATTTAAATGAATTCATTATGCTCTAATCTATAGATTTCACATGACTAGGAATACAGATATGTATCTGTTGGTCACAGACACTTAAAAAAGGCAGGGGCATGGATCAGAAAACCAGTCAGTATCTAGTGTGATCACCATATGCTTCATGCAGTGCGACACATATCCTTCGCATAGATTTGACCAGGCTTCTGATTGTGGGCTGAGGAATGTCCTCCCACTTCTATTCAATGGCTGTGCAAAGTTGCTGGATATTGGCGGGAACTGGAACACGCTGTCGTACACGTTGTTCCAGAGCATCCCAAACATGCTCAATGGGTGACATGTCTGGTGAGAATGCAGGCCATGGAAGAACTGTGACATTTTCAGCTTCCAGGAATCGTGTACAGATCCTTGCGACATGGGGCTGGATATTATCATGCTGAAACTTGAGGTGATGGCGGCAGATGAATGGCACGACAATGGACTTCAGGATCTCGTCACGGTATCTCTGTGCATTCAAATTGCCGTCGATAAAATGGAATTGTGTTCATTGTCCATGGCTTATGCCTGTCCACACCATAAACCCACCGCCACCATGGGGAACTTTGTTCACAACGTTGACATCAGCAAACCACTCACCCACACAATACCATACACGCTGTCTACCATCTGCCCAGTACAGTTGAAACCGAGATTCATCCGTGAAGAGCACAATTCCCCAGTGCGCCAGTGCCCACTGAAGTCGGTTACGACGTCGAACTGTAGTCAGGTCAAGACCACGGTGAGGACAACCAACACGCAAATGAGCTTCCCTGCGACGGTTTCTGACAGTTTGTGCAGAAATTCTTCAGTTTACATTTACATTTACATTTAAGTCATTTAGCAGACGCTCTTATCCAGAGCGACTTACAAATTGGTGCATTCACCTTATGACATCCAGTGGAACAGCCACTTTACAATAGTGCATCTAAATCTTTTAAGGGGGGGGGGGGGGGGAGAAGGATTACTTTATCCTATCCTAGGTATTCCTTAAAGAGGTGGGGTTTCAGGTGTCTCCGGAAGGTGGTGATTGACTCCGCTGTCCTGGCGTCGTGAGGGAGTTTGTTCCACCATTGGGGGCCCAGAGCAGCGAACAGTTTTGACTGGGCTGAGCGGGAACTGTACTTCCTCAGTGGTAGGGAGGCGAGCAGGCCAGAGGTGGATGAACGCAGTGCCCTTGTTTGGGTGTAGGGCCGATCAGAGCCTGGAGGTACTGAGGTGCCGTCCCCTCACAGCTCCGTAGGCAAGCACCATGGTCTTGTAGCGGATGCGAGCTTCAACTGGAAGCCAGTGGAGAGAGCGGAGGAGCGGGGTGACGTGAGAGAACTTGGAAGGTTGAACACCAGACGGGCTGCGGCGTTCTGGATGAGTTGTAGGGGTTTAATGGCACAGGCAGGGAGCCCAGCCAACAGCGAGTTGCAGTAATCCAGACGGGAGATGACAAGTGCCTGGATTAGGACCTGCGCCGCTTCCTGTGTGAGGCAGGGTCGTACTCTGCGGATGTTTGTAGAGCATGAACCTACAGGAACGGGCCACCGCCTTGATGTTAGTTGAGAACGACAGGGTGTTGTCCAGGATCACGCCAATGTCTTAGCGCTCTGGGAGGAGGACACAATGGAGTGTCAACCGTGATGGCGAGATCATGGAACGGGCAGTCCTTCCCCGGGAGGAAGAGCAGCTCCGTCTTGCCGAGGTTCAGCTTGAGGTGGTGATCCGTCATCCACACTGATATGTCTGCCAGACATGCAGAGATGCGATTCGCCACCTGGTCATCAGAAGGGGGAAAGGAGAAGATTAGTTGTGTGTCGTCTGCATAGCAAATGATAGGAGAGACCATGTGAGGTTATGACAGAGCCAAGTGACTTGGTGTATAGCGAGAATAGGAGAGGGCTAGAACAAAGCCCTGGGGGACACCAGTGGTGAGAGCACGTGGTGAGGAGACAGATTCTCGCCACGCCACCTGGTAGAGCGACCTGTCAGGTAGGACGCAATCCAAGCGTGGGCCGCGCCGGAGATGCCCAACTCGGAGAGGGTGGAGAGGAGGATCTGATGGTTCACAGTATCGAAGGCAGCCGATAGGTCTAGAAGGATGAGAGCAGAGGAGAGAGAGTTAGCTTTAGCAGCGCGGAGCGCCTCCGTGATACAGAGAAGAGCAGTCCTAGTTGAATGACTAGTCTTGAAACCTGACTGATTTGGATCAAGAAGGTCATCTCTGAGAGAGATAGCGGGAGAGCTGGCCAAGGACGGCACGTTCAAGAGTTTTGGAGAGAAAAAAGAAGGGATACTGGTCTGTAGTTGTTGACATCGGAGGATCGAGTGTAGGTTTTTCAGAAGGGGTGCAACTCTCGCTCTCTTGAAGACGGAAGGGACGTAGCCACGGTCAGGGAGAGTTGATGAGCGAGGTGAGGTAAGGGAGAAGGTCTCGCGGAAATGGTCTGGAGAAGAGAGGAGGGGTAGGGTCAAGCGGGCAGGTTGTTGGGCGGCCGGCCGTTCACAAGACGCGAGATTTCATCTGGAGAGAGAGGGGAGAAAGAGGTCAGAGCACAGGGTAGGGCAGTGTGAGCAGAACCAGCGTTCGTTTGACTATAGCAAACGAGGATCGGATGTCGTCGACCTTCTTTTCAAAATGGGTTGACGAAGTCATCTGCAGAGAGGGAGGAGGGGGGGGGGAGGGGGAGGAGGATTCAGGAGGGAGGAGAAGTGGCAAAGAGCTTCCTAGGGTTAGAGGCAGATGCTTGGATTTAGAGTGGTAGAAAGTGGCTTTAGCAGCAGAGACAGAAGAGGAAAATGTAGAGAGGAGGAGTGAAAGGATGCCAGGTCCGCAGGGAGGCGAGTTTTCCTCCATTTCGCTCGGCTGCCGGAGCCCTGTCTTGTGAGCTCGGCAATGAGTCGTCGAGCCACGGAGCGGGAGGGGAGGACCGAGCCGGCCTGGAGGATAGGGGACAGAGAGAGTCAAAGGATGCAGAAAGGGAGGAGAGGAGGGTTGAGGAGGCCAGAATCAGGAGATAGGTTGGAGAAGGTTTGATCAGAGGGAAGAGATGATAGGATGGAAGAGGAGAGAGTAGCGGGGGAGAGAGAGCGAAGGTTGGGACGGCGCGATACCATCCGAGTAGGGCAGTGTGGGAAGTGTTGGATGAGAGCGAGAGGGAAAAGGATACAAGGTAGTGGTCGGAGACTTGGAGGGGAGTTGCAATGAGGTAGTGGAAGAACAGCATCTAGTAAAGATGAGGTCGAGCGTATTGCCTGCCTTGTGAGTAGGGGGGGAAGGTGAGAGGTTGAGGTCAAAAGAGGAGAGGAGTGGAAAGAAGGAGGCAGAGAGGAATGAGTCAAAGGTAGACGTGGGGAGGTTAAAGTCGCCCAGAACTGTGAGAGGTGAGCCGTCCTCAGGAAAGGAGCTTATCAAGGCATCAAGCTCATTGAGAACTCTCCGAGGGAACCTGGAGGGCGATATGATAAGGATGTTAAGCTTGAAAGGGCTGGTAACTGTGACAGCATGGAATTCAAAGGAGGCGATAGACAGATGGGTAAGGGGAGAAAGAGAGAATGACCACTTGGGAGAGACGGGATCCGGCTGCACCACCCCGCTGACCAGAAGCTCTCGGGGTGTGCGAGAACACGTGGGCGGACGAAGAGAGAGCAGTAGGAGTAGCAGTGTTATCTGTGGTGATCCATGTTTCCGTCAGTGCCAAGAAGTCGAGGGACTGGAGGGAGGCATAGGCTGAGATGAACTCTGCCTTGTTGGCCGCAGATCGGCAGTTCCAGAGGCTACCGGAGACCTGGAACTCCACGTGGGTCGTGCGCGCTGGGACCACCAGATTAGGGTTGTTGTGCAAACCAACAGTTTCATCGGTTGTCCAGGTGGCTGTTCTCAGATGATCCCGCAGGTGAAAAAGCCAGATGTGGAGGTCCTGGGCTGGCGTTGTTACACGTTGGCTGCGGTTGTGAGGCATTCTCTGGCAACAGCTCTGGTTGGCATTCCTGCAGTCAGCATCCCAATTGCACGCTCCCACAAAACTTGAGACATCTGTGGCAATGTGTTGTGGGCCTTTTATTGTCCCCTCACAAGGTGCACCTGTGTAATGATCATGCTGTTTAATCAGCTTCTTGATATGCCACACCTGTCAGTGGATGGATTATCTTGGCAAAGGAGAAATGCTCACTAATAGTGATGTAAACAAATGTGTGCAACAAAGAAAATAGAGAAATAGGCTTTTAGAGCGTATAGAAAAGTTCTGGGATCTTTTATTTCACAATTTCCTCGGAAATACCTTGATCTGTTTCATCTGTCTTTGTGATTGTCTCCACCCACCTCCAGATGTCACCCGTTTTCCCCATTAGTCCCTGGGTATTTATTCCGGTGTTCCCTGTTTGTCTGTTGCCAGTTTGTCTTGTCAACCAACGTGTTTTTCCGTGCTCCTGCTTTTTCTTATCGCTCTTTTGCTAGTCATACTGGTTTTGACCCTTGCCTGCCTTGACTCTGAACCCGCCTGCCTGACCATACTGCCTGYCCTGACCTCGAGCCTGTCTGCCACTCTGTACTTCCCGGACTTTGACCTTGTTTTTTTTCCACGACCATTCACTTGCCTGCCCCTTATATTATAATAAAAATCAGAGACTCTAACCATCTGGCCTCCTGTCTGCATCTGGGTCTCGCTCTGTGCCCTTAAGTAATTGACATCCACAATTGATTATTCCATATTTAATAGAAAGACTTTGCTTTTGATTTTTTTATTCTACATAATATTGTAAATAATAAAACAAATGAAATGGACAAATTATAGGACCCATAACCTAATATTTTGTTGTACAACCTTTAGAAGCAATCACTGCAATCAAACGTTTTCTGTAGCTCTCAATGAGACTTCTGCACATCATAACAGGTAGTTTGGCCCACTCTTCCTGAGCAAACTGCTCCAGCTGTCTCAGGTTTACCTTCACCTTGGAGTTCAGCTTGTATCTCTTTGGCAGTTATCCTTGGTTCTTTTTCTACCATGCGCACTATCCTTCTGTTCAATCTGGGGTTGATTTTCCTCTTGCGGCCACGCCCAAGGAGGTTGGCTACAGTTTCATGGACCTTAAACTTCTTAATAATATTTGCAACTGTTGTCACAGGAACATCAAGCTGTTTGGAGATGGTCTTGTAGCTTTTACCTTTACCATGCTTGTCTATAATTTTCTTTCTGATCTCCTTTGCTTTCTCTGGTACATGTTCAGTGTGGTGCACACAATGATACCACACAGCACAGTGACTACTTTTCCCCATTTAAATAGGCCGAATGACTGATTACAAGATTGGAGACATGTGTGCTACTAATTAAATAAATGAATTTGTTTGAAATATCACCATAATCCAATWATTTATTATCTTTTCTAAGGGGTACCAACAAATGTGTTCCCAAGCCATTTTAGAATATCTTTGTAGAATAAGCAATAATTAATATTTTCACAGCTTCTTTGTTTTTATTCTATGACATACCAAAGGCATGCAAGTATATATGATAAAATAGCTTTTCATTTCATCACTTTTCAGGAGGAATGAAGCATTTTTTTGAGCTGTAAGGGTACCAACAGATTTGAGCACGTCTGTATATCACGAGCTTTCATATATCTCATAGATATAAGACAGGCACTTCAAAACCTTATWCCTTATGATACATTTTTTGACTGTCCCTTTTTCCTTTTATAAATGTGCTGTTCAATGTGTTTCTATGGGCTACAGTAGTAAAGGCCAAATTCCATATTTTATGAACTACTTTTTAAATGTACTTTTTCGAGACCTAAAGGGGTCCTACAATTCAAAATCAAATAGCAAAATGATCTATGGTTTGTCCATCTTAAAACAAGTTCATATATTAGCTTAGACTTTTAGAGGTTCACTGGGATGCCATTCCTTCTTCTGGGAACCCAAAAACAACTAGCTGAAAGCCACGCCTAGAATAAGCCACTTCTGTGATCTTCTAATAGGCTCACTTTGTTGCAGTATGCTGCCAATCAGCAAGTGATGTGCATGTTGCTAGTGGCAGCCAGTGTTTGTAGTTTACAGGCAGCAATTTACCAGTATTTTTCACTTCTACAATAGCTTACTGACAAGTAGTTTCCATTTAAGAAATGACAAATTTACAGTGATTTCTGCATAGTGCACCTATAAGTTACTGAAGAATGCACAATAACCTCRTGACACATTCTCTTACCACGTTTACATTACAGAGGTGCTCTACTTGCATGGGCATAAACATCAAACACTTAAACTGCTACAACACTTCCACTGATGATTGGCACAAATACACGTATATTTGACTGTGCCCCTGTCATGACGTTGGCCTGTGGGTAAGGTTTATGAACCCCCCCCCCCCCCATAAATACCTGTCTCCCTTCCCTCTCTCTTGACTCTACAGAGGGACTCTTGAATAGCCTTTGTTAAACAGAGAGTCTGGGAACATCAAACAAGTGGAGGGAAAGGAACCATATTTCGGGTAATAGAACCAGTTGAAAATATGCGTTGGTACTTAATGAATATGTCAGTTCGGTTGTCATCTGAGACATTATGACTGATGACAGGACGACCTAAACTGTATCTGGGAAAGTCTACACATTATAGTTATCAGATTCACATGGAATTGTTGTGCAATTCAAATGTTTCAATATAAAATTATTGGTGAAAAGATGAAATGTAATTTTAGCTTCCAAATGAGAGATTTGGGTTTTCATAAGGTTAGGGCTCTGCTCAATCAGTGGCCCGCCCCTGTGAAGAGACATGGGTTATAAAACTATGAAACACACCCTTCTCCCTCCACTATATAAGCCCTTGACGAAAATGTAACCTCCTGTTCCGGGGACATTGGTATGACGATTCGATGTCAGAAGGATTCAGATAATAACTACAGAATGAAGCAAACCTCAGCGTGAGCTTTGGTTGCGAATGGTATGAACTTTGAACTCTTACAGAAGTGATACCTCCTAGCCGTTGAGTTAGTAGCGGCCGCTGTAAACGTGGGCTAGGAAAGGARGGACAGAGTATCCCGTCTACCACACAACGACGACACTACAACGTATCCCGTTCACCACCAGAGACACTCTTCAAAGGACAAAGGACTCTGTTGGGCAACACGGCCTTCCATCTACCATGAACCTATTGAAGCGCAGCTCAGAGTAAATATTTATTGCATTTTCCTTTTCCAAATGGGCGGTAATTTAGATTGCATAAGATTCTGTATTTACGATAGAGTAGCTGCCTACGGCCCGATAGAGACATCACTTCTCTCTTTGTTCTTCAGTCTTCCCGCTCTTTCACTCAAACCCAGCCCCCTTTTCTTTGGGTAACCAGCTGTCATATCTGTTCCGTCCGCTAGGGATGTTTTCCTTTATGACATAATTTGTAATCAATGTATGGTTCATTCTGTGTATATGTAATTATGTGTGATTTAGTTAGGTATTTAGTAAATAAATAATTAAAACCAATTTTGTATTGTTAGCCAGGGTTCGTGAAGATAACCAAGAATTTACAACTTTCAGATGAGACTGAAATAAGGTGACGATTAATATTGACTGCTATTGATGTAAAATATTACTAGGTCTTTAAGAGTTTATTCGGAAGATAACAGCTCTGTAAATATTATTTCGTGGTGCCCTGACTTTCTAGTTAATCACATTTACATGATTAGCTCAATCAGGTCATATTAACTACAGAGAAAGGATTTTATAGAATAGCACGTCATATCACTTAATCCGGCATAGCCAAAGACACGACACCCCCAAATCTGCTAATGAGCCCCACCAGAACATTGCCCACACCTATCAATGCGCGGGTAATGATTTTACCAAAACCATTATTGGGTTTGAAAGATGTCCCATTATACCTACAAGGTACCGAACTGTGCCATGTGAGTTCATATGAATATCTGTGAAGTGTACCATTGATCTTTTRGTACCCCAGGTAACAACACAGTACCCTAACCATACCCTAATTTTAGAAGATAGTATGAAWAAGTATGAACCTGGTGGCACTGCAAATGTATCGATGCACTCCCAACCAAGAGGTTGCAAGTTCAAATCCTCAAAGAATATATGTACACTACCATTCAAAGGTTTGGGGTGACTTAGAAATATCCTTCTTTTTGAAAGAAAAGCTAATTTTCTGTCTGTTAAAATAACATCAAATTGATCAGAAATACAGTGTAGACATCGTTAATGTTGTAAATGACTATTGTAGCAGGAAACGGCAGATTTGTTATGGAATATCTACATAGGCGTACAGAGGCCCATTATCAGCAACCATCACTTCTGTGTTCCAATGGCACGTTGTGTTAGCTAATCTAAGTTTATCATTTTAAAAGGCTAATTGATCATTGGAAAACCCTTTTGCAATTATGTTAGCACAGCTGAAAACGGTTGATCTGATTAAAGAAGCAATAAAATTGGCTTTCTTTAGACTAGTTGAGTATCTGGAGCATCAGCATTTGTGTGTTCGATTACAGGCTCAAAATGGCCAGAAACAAAGAACTTTCTTCTGAAACTCATCAGTCTATTATTGTTCTGGTAAATGAAGGCTATTCCATGCGAGAAATTGCCAAGAAACTGAAGATCTCGTACAACGCCGTGTACTACTCCCTTCACAGAACAGAGCAAACTGGCTCTAACTAGACTAGAAAGAGTAGTGGGAGGCCCCGGTGCACAACTGAGCAAGAGGACAAGTACATTCGAGTTTCTAGACGCCTATAAAGTCCTCAACTGGCAGCTTCATTAAATAGCACCCACAAAACACCAGTCTCAATGTCAACAGTGAAGATGTGACTCTGGGATGTTGGCCTTCTATGCAGAGTTCCTCTGTCCAGTGTCTGTGTTCTTTTGCCCATCTTAATCTTTTAATTTTATTGGCCAGGATGAGATATGGCTTTTTCTTTGCAACTCTGCCTAGAAGGCCAGCATCCCAGAGTCGCCTCTTCACTGTTGACGTTGAGAGTAGGTGACGTCAAGTGTCCWTGAGCACTACTCGTTTTATATTGTAATGTCCTCCCCCTACACTGCTGCTACTCTGTTATTATCTATGCATAGTCACTTTAATAACTCTACCTACATGTACATAATTACCTCAATTACCTCAACAGCAGTGCCCCCGCACATTGACTCTGTACCGGTACCCCCTGTATATGGCCCCGCTATTGTTATTTACTGCTGCTCTTTAATTATTTGTTAATCTTATCTCTTACTTTAAAAAAATATTTTCTTAAAACTGCATTGTTGGTTAAGGGCTTGTAAGTAAGAATTTCACAGTAAGGTCTACACCTGTTGTCTTCGGCGCATGTGACAAATAAGATTTGTTTTGATATTACTTTGGTCGTGATAATTGGACAAATATTTACTTGATTCTGGGCAACTTTTAGGAAATATTTTTTACCTTAAATGAAATCAGAATACAGCATTTATACTGTCATTTTATAGAAATAACACATTCAAGTTGTTGTACATATTTACTTTACTTTTACAGAAACTTTAAGCAAATTGCATGTATTTATACTTGCCAATCTCCATTATGTCCACTGACCTGGTGGTGCAGCAGGAACTTCAGAAAGCTAGCAACTTAGAGGTTTTGTTTTCAAATTCCAATTCAAAATAAGCATTAACACCTGAATTTAGCTGTAAAAATACAGTAACTAGCTGTGGATTTACTGTATTTTCACAGCAAARAGACGAAAGCCAGGGGACCATGATACAATGCAAAGGACGTTCCTTGAGCAAACCGGGAACTAGACAAAACCTGCAGGGGTCAATGACTGTTTAAATTGAATAAATGACAATTATGCCTTTCAAAGTAAAATATTATAAATRACATTTTGAAGCTGGGTTTTCACATGTGCTGGAATATTGTCATATGTAACTTCATGTTATCGTGTTGAATTTTTGCATCCCCATTTTTGTSACATTTATTTCACTTTCATTTCACATGAGATCACGTTCTCATGTGCTCACATGTCATGTGTTATCACATGTTGCTTCACATGTTGTCACATGTTACTTCACCTGTTGTCACATGTTATCACAGATATCACACGAGATCACGTGTTCACATGTGAAATTCATGTGGTTTTTCCGTAAGGTCTGGCTGCACATACACAGTGCTGTATATTAATCTGACTGCTATAGCAGTCAGTATACACAACATAGTCAAAAGTATATGGACACCCCTTCAAATTAGTGGATTCGGATATTTCAGTGACACCTGTAGCTGACAGATGTAAAATCGAGCAAACTGCCATGCAATCTCCATAGACAAACCTTGGCAGTAGAATGGCTCGTAGTGAAGAGCTCAGTGACTTTATACGTGGCATTGTCATAGGATGCCACCTTTCCAACAAGTCAGTTTGTCAAATATTTGACCTGCTAGAGCTGCCCCGGTACACTGTAAGTGCTGTTATTGTGAAGTGGAAAAATCTGGGAGCAACAACAGCTCAGCCTCGAAGTGGTAGGCCACACAAGCTCACAGAACTGGACTGCCGAGTGCAGAAGTGCATAAAAATCATCTGTCCTCGGTTGCAACACTCACTACTGACTTCCAAACTGCCACACACYAGCCTGAGATCACTACGCGCAATGTCAAGCATCGGCTGAAGTGGTGCAAAGCTTGCCACCATTGGACTCTGAAGCAGTCTAAACGCATTCTCTGAAGTGATGAATCACACTTGCCAGGAAAATGCTACCTGCCCCAATGCATAGTGCCAACTGTAAAGTTTGGTGGAGGAGGAATAATAGTCTGGGGCTGTTTGTCATGGTTCGGGCTAGGCCCCTTAGTTCCAGTGAAGGGAAATCTTAACGCTACAACATACAATTACATTCTAGATGATTCTGTGCTTCCAACTTTGTGGCAACAGTTTGGGGAAGGCCCTTTCCTGTTTTAGCATGCCAATGCCCCCGTGCACAAAGTGAGGTCCATACCGAAATGGTATGTCGAGATCAGTGTGGAAGAACTTGACTGGCCTGCACAGAGCCCTGACCTCAACCCCATCAAACACCTTTGGGATGAATTGGAACGCTGACTGCGAGCCAGGCCTAATCGCCCAACATTAGTGCCGGACCTCACTAATGCTCTTGTGGCTGAATGGAAGCAAGTCCCTGCAGCAATGTTCCAACATCTAGTGGAAAACCTTCCCGGAAGAGTAGAGGCTGTTATAGCAGCAAAGGGGAAAACAACTCCATATGAATGCATGTGATTTTGGAATGCGATGTTCGACAAGCAGGTGTCCACATACTTTTGTGCATGTAGTGTACGTGCTGAATGTATTTATATAAGTCCTGCAGCATCCTTTGCTGAATGGAGAGAAAAGATCTTGAAGACTAGAACACAGTGAGAAGGAGACAGCTATCATTCTGKTATTATAATGGGACTGTCATAGAGAGAGAAAGTTGTATCACCCAATGTGTAAAACAATCTCCTCTCCTCCAGAAAGTTGCTGGTTAAAATCCTGAATGGGGAGATACATTGTGCACAATTAACTGGCAGCCGAAACACTCTAGCCTAGTTTTCAGATCCCAGGTACCATCCCTTACCCTTGATCTGAAACAGCCCCAGGGCATTCCCTCTCTTCTAACCATGCCCAACATCACTCCATCATTACCACTGATGTATCCTTTAACTTCAGCTCATTAACCAGCTTTAATTATTCATTAGTCTTTCTGCTTGGTTAATTAAATTAAAGGTCCGGCTCATTGGGACTGACCCCACTGTTTTCCACTGGGAAAGAGAGAGGGAGGAGAGAGGGAGGAGGAAGAGAGGGAAGAGGGAGAGAGATAGAGATGCAGAGATAGGGGCTGGGGGAGAGAGATATGGAGAGAGAGAGAAAGAGAGAGAGAGAGAGAGAGAGAGAGAGAGGAGAGTGATGAGGGATGAGTGGAGAGACAGAGGAGAGAGAAAGATGGAAGAAGGAGAACTAGAGAAGAAAGGGAGAGATAATGAAAAAGAGAAATAGAGCGGGCAAGGGGAGTGATAGGAGGTTAGTGAGGAAAGAGAGTGATGAGAGGAGATATTGGGAATGATTTAAAGTAGTTTTGTGTGGGAACTGTGCCGGATACCAATTCAGTGTGTTGTGTAGTGTGTGTGTTGTGGGTGTGTGGTGTTGTGTGTGTGTGTGTGTGTGTGTGTGTGTGTGTGTGTGTGTGTGTGTGTGTGTGTGTGTGTGTGTGTGTGTGTGTGGTTGTGTGTTGTGTGTGCCAGTTGGGGATCACTAGTTGACCCATCTTATTGTTGTGTGAGTTTCACCCTGCAGCGCAGAAAGCAGTAATACTATTGGATGTATATTAGCATCAGTGTGTGTGTGTGTGTGTGTGTAAGCAGGGTTAGGTAGGTTACATTCTAAATGTAATCCGTTACTAGTTACCTGTCAAAAATTGTAATCAGTACCATAACTTTTGGATTACCCAAACTCAGTAACATAATCTAATTACTTTCAGTTACTTTCGGATTATTTTCCCCTTAAAACGCATTAGAGGAAGACAAAAAGGATCCATCAAATGCATTTGGTGTGTCATCATAATGGTCTCTCACTCAACAAGATCTCATAGTTTCCCTTCAAAATTTGACTAATTATGGATGAACGTCTATTTTTTACACATTCATTCAGAGAGATTAAGATTAGGGCTATGGTTTGGGGAACGTTCTGCAAACCGCTTGCTAGAGCGTTGTGAACCGCCGCAGCGCGGTGGTCTGAGCAGCGTTTCAGCTCTTAGCATTGTGAGTTTTACCCAGGGCTGGGCAATTGTTTTTCTTGTTTTTGGTGAGCACCAAGGCATACATCGACATGCTCAGGACCTTTTCAAACGTCCACATATTAAGTCTATTTTTAGMGATCAGGCTGCTCTGACTTGTTGTCAGACTGGCTCAGGTGGAACAAACTTAAAGGCCCAATGCAACTGTTTTTATCTCAATATCAAATCATTTCACGGTAACAATTAAGTATCTTACTGTGATTGTTTTCAATCAAAATGATAAAAAAMAAAAATAAATAGCTTTTTAGCAAGAGCAAGTACTGGTTGGGGAGTGGTCTGAGTGGGGAGGGTAAAATTGAAAACTAGCTGTTATGGGCAGAGAGGTTTGGAACTCTCATTCTTACAACATTATGAAATCAGTTACTCCCCAACCCTGTGTTTGTGAGTGTGCGTCGATTACCCTCGCTCGGTTTGATTAATGCCCTACACCCCAGGTCATGCACTGTCTCGGTTCACTATAGAATAAGTGTACGTGTGTATAGAGGCCTAAGAGTGTTTGAGTGAGTGTGTGTTGTGTGAAGGACGGCTACTCTCATTGCATTCGTGGTGACGTGCAGAGCCCATACATTCATGCATGTGAGTGGGGGGGG
>NC_036844.1:10684142-10758481 GCF_002910315.2 Salvelinus sp. IW2-2015 | reverse complement strand
GGGGGAGAGAAGAGAGAGAGAGAGAGAGAAGAACGAGAGAGAGAGGAAGGGAGCTCTTTTCTCCTGAGCGCTTGAGGCTCCTGTCATGACTTAGAACTCTCCTACACCCAGGATAAAATATGCTGAGCTTGAGCTAAAGTCATACTGACCGCGGAATAGCTGTGGTAGGCTCTCAACATAGTACACACTCCAGGGTTCTCCGAAAGTTCATAATTCTATTATCCAACGTAAAACTCCTCGCGCCTACTGTGAGTAACCCAGGAACTCATAGACACAGCAACTCATAAAACATATAATAAAAGCATACTCTGTTACTTCCTTCTCTCCTTCCAGTCCACTCCCCCCACCCTCTCTCTCATTCTCTTCTCTTTCCTCACTCAACCAGCATACATCCCCATCACCACACCACAGAAAAGTTTAACCGATGTCCCTTCTTCGTAAGTTAACGAACATAGATCGTTTTTAACATGAAAGCCTCTAACGATCAGAGGTAGAACCTCGCCACACACACACACACACACACACACAGGTAAGAGGGCACCCACTCAACGACCAAACATTCAGTTAAGGACATACCAAGAACTCATGCCTCCACCCACTAAACAATTAGGGTTCTTTGGGAAGCGTGGTGGTTTTATGTGTAACCATAAATACTCAATGATCTTCAACAGTTTTTTATTGTTCAGGAAAGGTGCTTTGCTCTTTCAGTGATAATTAAAATATAGGGGTGGTGGCTAATTAGCATATTTTGGGGCGTGYTTTTGTCACTGCTCTTTTTGTGCAACCGTGAGTGATGGTGTCATTCCAATGTATCTTTAGAGTTGTGTTATGCCAGTCTATATTGTAAGATGGTGTACAGTGAGATGACATAAGGCAGAAAGAAGAGCACGATGTTCAGACCGAAATACAAGCAGAGAACTTTCTCCTTTGAGTCAAACAGGAGACGTAATTACATGTTACTCTCCTGAAAACCCTGAGCAGACGACGGATAGTGAACTCTCTGAAATGTTACCTGACAGACGTGAGGTGAAGGCTTCCGAGCCTCAACGCAATGATGAGGTAAATGCCCAGTATGACTCTGGCCCAGTGGGAGTACGTCTTGTGAAGATAGTGGATCCATTCCTTTTGGCCGATCTGTTTGTGGTATCAGGCTGGGTGAAGAAGGATTTGGGTTTTTGTCAAGAAGTTAACTTTTTGTGCGTCTGCTGGTCAGAATGAGAGGGCACTATGTGTTTCAGGATGAGGGTTGTGTCCTTTGCTCTTCGGAGTAGAGCGCCGCTGAAAGGAGTGATAACTGGGGTCCCCGGTGTCTGTAGTAAAGGGCCAATGCACTACCTWRGTGAATTTTTMAAATCTTTTTTTRGTTTCTTTATTTTTATTCTGATTTATTAGCAGGAGCTGCAGCACCCTCAGCTACAATGGCCATTAATTGTACCGCACAGATGGAATGTAAACCCCAGAAGATTTAATTGGTGGAAGCAGCAGAGGTGTTTTGGGGTGTCAGAGATTTTAGTGCAGAAAAACTGCAAGGGGTTTTGAGAGAAGGGGTTCCAGCCTCCCAGGCCGATGGCCTGGTGTAGGATCTGTTAGGGCCAAAGTAGTGGAAGGGGGTGGTGGGGTGTGTTGCTGATAGTCGTACATATATATGACATTAGATGGGGGTGAAATGTTGTTTATTTTCCATTTTCCATTTTTTTTTTTGACCATATGTGCAAATGCACTTTCCGAACTGTGAAAGGCAGCAATGCGCAACAAAGTGTCTAGTCTGACGGAAAACCACACATGAATACGAGTARTATTCACTTTTATATATGACTATGACCAGTGACAGTATCTTGTGAAAGACTCACGTATTGCCTTGTGTCAATTGAAAACGATTGACTAAATCATTTAGAACGTATGACCATGGTTCTTTATAGAACCTTCAAAAAAGGGTTCCACCATGGTTACAAGACAAAGAACCCCTATCTGGTACTATTTAGAACCATACTTTTTTTGTGTGCACCTGGTGCCTTGCTGCTGCAAGGGAAGGTTTGTGATCTAAAGGGATGTTGYTAAAAGTAGAATGTATAGCCTATTATTTGATAATTATGTGACCTGATGTAGTAAGCATCTAAAGGTGATTCAGTGTAATATATATCAAACGTAGTTCTTTAGATGGTAAAATATGGAGAGACGTTCAAGCTCTCCTGTCTGGTAGGAGCWGACGGTCAAAGGGACAGCGCATGGGGCACGTTCCATTCGTCTCAGCTGCTTGCTAAAGTGTGTGTGCATGTGAATCTGGTTGCCTCTGTGTCTGACGACTGCATGGGCTCGCGCGGCAGAACTGTCCTTGGTGCTGAAATCTGTTCACGGTAGTGGCACTAGCCTGTGGTGTGTCACATTTTTGCCTTTCACGTGCAACCTGCATGTTTTTCCAGTCAGGCACACTGTGTAATCGCAATTCGTTTTTTTATAGATTCATCTAGAACCCATTTCTCACAAATCCAGAAGTTTACGCAGTTTTCCTATATTTACATTATTTACATTTTTGCCATGTTTTGAGGTGATCTAAAACAGGAAAGAAGAGAGAAAGGGGGAGGGGTGAGAGAGATGAGAGAGATGAGAGAGAGGGATATGAGAGAGAGAGAGATTGGGATAGAGAGGACAGGAGGGAATGGATAGGAGAGGAGAAAGGAGAGGAGACAAGAGGATGAGATGCGAGAAGGATGGAAGAGGTGGAGGTTAGAGGAGAGGTTATTTCCCCAGACAGTATTTGACACGTTCAGAGAACTCCCTTGTAAACAGCATGTAGCCAGCTCTACACTGCTACCACATATACACACACACCAGTAGCATAGCCAGAKATTCGTTGGTGGGTGGGCCTGCAGAAATGTTGTTTGCACAGTTCARAATTGGCTCGGCAGGCCTCTCAGTTTAACTGGGTCCCATCCAGGATATCGGCTGAACTAATTGGGGTGGTGGGGGAACTAATAGTCTGATTCGTGACAATATTATTAATAGCCTATATTCATTGTCAAATTATGAGTGAAGATACTGATGTCCAGCATGTGTATTTGAGGCAGCGAACAGAGCCATGCTTTTTTTTTATATACCAAAATGTGAATTCTTCGCATAAAGTTCCATGCAGTCCAGACCTCTTGAATTAGACAGACCATCTAACAGAAGAGAGTCTCAGGTTCATAATGCACATACACGTTGATTTTAGAATCAGTGTTCCACAGGTATAAAAMAAAGGAGTGTTGACTGTGATTAAGGCAATGGACTATGAGCTGTCTRGTTTGCTAACTGAACAAATTCAATTGGCAGTGTCATGGTGCATGTAGCCACAGAAGCACAGTGACATKATTTCCTCAATGCGCAATACATCCGTAATAAATCCATTTAATACACCATCACAAAGAAATGTATGATTTCGTTTAGGCAGGTCTTAAGAAACCTTATGGTGCAAAAAAAAGATGTATTTCAAATGACCAGAATAGAAGAATAAAGGACAATCAGATCAGATTTTTGTTGCATTAGATTAGGCATACACTCTCTTACACCAAACAAAGGGAGAGATAATAGGCTACAATGTACAGCACAGTAAACCAGTGCAACATACTGAAGGTCACTGAAAGAACCAGGAAAAAAACAAAACATAGAACTGCCATCATTGTCAGACACAGCAGAAAATGACAGGGCTTGGTGTTGAACTTTGAAATGATATCATCATAAGCCAAAGACTCAGTCAGTTCTCCTTCAAAAGAGAGCAGTYACAAATTGTTCAAGCGCCCTGTGAGCATGGATGCCCTGTTGCACGTTTTGATCCGATTGACAGTGGAGAATAGACATTCTACAGTGCAGCTGGTGATAGGCAGAGTGATTATGTCTCGAAGAAGACTGTTCATGTTGGGGGAAATGTATTTGGGACAGGTATCAAGCACCARGATGAGTGTCTTGCAATGTAGAAGTGATGCTGCCCTATCAGGGCTCATCAGAGTTCCATTCTTGGGTTGTTGCTCCAGTCGTTTTTTTAATCTCGGGATCATAGCTGCAAGTTAATTAAGAGCCTCCTGGTTTTCGTGGTGCCCACGCAATAGCATGTACTGCTTGGCACATAAAAGCACAATATCTATTACAACTTTGATGTGTGCTCGACTCCTTTCAATGAAGGATGCTGCACATGCCTCTGTTGACCTGCTTAAGAATATTTCCACATCTTGACCGGTGCCATTCTTTGAAGGCTGTGGCTCTGGCCACTGCAGCAATGTATGCTTTGCTGGCTTCACCTCTTAATAAGGATCCGTTCCTTTTTTCACAATTTTCGTCTAAATTGACATACCCAAATCTAACTGCCTGTAGCTCAGGTCCTAATGCAAGGATATGCATATTCTTGAAACCATTTGAAAAGAACCACTTTGAAGTTAATGTAGGAGAATATAACACATTAAATCTGGTAAAAGACAATACAAAGAAAAAAACATGCATTTTTTTTGTATTTTTATTGTACCATCATCTTCAAAATGCAAGAGAAAGGCCATAATGTATTATTCCAGCCCAGGTGCAGTTTAGATTTTGGCCACTAGGTGGCAGCAGTGTATGTGCAAAGTTTTGGACTGATCCAATGAACCATTGCGTTTCTTTTCAACATTTTGTGCCAAGACTGCCCAAATGTGCCTAATTGATTTATTACTACATTTTCAAGTTCATAACTGTGCACTCTCCTCACACAATAGCATGGTATTCTTTCACTGTAATAGCTACTGTAAATTGCAGTTAGATTAAGAAGAATTTAAGCTTTCTGCCAATATCAGATATATCTATGTCCTAGGAAATGTTCTTGTTACTTACAACCTCATGCTAATCACATTAGCCTACGTTAGCTCAACCGTATCGCGGGGGACCCACCGATCCTGTAGAGGTTTTAACACAAAACTGTCTGATATGCTTCAAATCTTTAAAACCAATCTTAATGAACCAATTCTTCATATCCACATCAGGAAAAAGGCTGAATTTCTGGCTATACAAAGCATCTCTTGATATATTATATATTTCATCCATTGAAATGTTTCTATCCTTGCCCATAATCGTTAGTGTTGCAGGGAAAGCTCACAGTTTGTGCTGGGAAGCAGGCTTGTGTATTGCCGACAAGTCTGCAGGTTCTGATGAAGCCGGGGCAAGGGCTGTGGCCGAAGGAACTGAAACCACAAGGTGAAGTGGTTTCAGTTCCTTCGTCTTCGGGGTCAGTCTTCGGTGGCTTCGGGGTCAGTCGTTGATGGGTTCGGCTTCACAGTCAGTTGTTGGTGGCTTCAGCTTCGGGGGTTAGTCGTTGGTGGCTTCAGCTTCGGGGGTTAGTCTTCGGTGGCTTCGGGGGTTAGTCGTTGATGGGTTCGCTTTCACAAGTCAGTTGTTGGTGGCTTTCAGCTTCGGGGTCAGTCTTCGGTGGCTTCGGGGGTTAGTCGTTGATGGGTCGGCTTCACAGTCAGTTGTTGGTGCTTGTCAAGGCTTTCGGGGTCAAGTCGTTGGTGGCTTCAGCTTCGGGGTCAGTCGTTGGTGGCTTCAGCTTCGGGGTCAGTCGTTGGTGGCTTCAGCTTCGGGTCAGTCGTTGGTGGCTTCAGCTTCGGGGTCAGTCGTTGGTGGCTTCGGGGGTTAGTCGTTGATGGGTTCGGCTTCGCAGTCAGTCGTTGGTGGCTTCGGCTTCGGGGTCAGTCGTTGGTGGCTTCGGCGTCAGCCATTGGTGGCTTCGGCTTCTAGGTCAGTCATTAGTCGCTTCGGGTTCTGGGTCAGCCGTTGGTGGCTTCAGGGTCAGTCGTCGGTGGTGCAATAAGATGCTCGGGTGGAGACCACCTGTCCTGCTCTTCTATATGCGGTCGCTTCAAAGATTTGAACAGTGAGGTTTGTTTGTCAATTTGACTTGTWTTTGTTAGCCAAGTTGGCTAGTGAGTCTTGACTATAATTCTGATCTTTCCCCCCAGATGCTGTGCGGGTAGGGGGTGTTAGTGTCAGGGTTAACTATTATTAACATTATGACTAATCTTTATTCCTCRTCTCTCTCTGCTGCAGGGTGTGTGTGTGTGGTGTGTGTGTGTGGACATGGATGGAGGGAGTCCCTGGAGTGCGTGCGGGCGTTAGAGCTGTGTAACGGGGACAGCCAGTGCAGCTCCAGCTACAGGATTATGCGTCAGTGCCTGTCAGGCGGGGCGCAAGATCGCCAGACCATGCTGGCTAGCAGGGAGTGCCAGGGTGCCATAGAGGTCCTACAGGACTCGTCACTCTACAACTGTCGCTGTAAGAGAGGCATGAAGAAAGAACTTCAGTGTCTGCAGAACTACTGGAGTATACACCAGGGCCTGACAGAAACCGGTGAGTTACCTGGACTACGCAGGAGGAGGGAGGGGGTTGCCTGGAGTGCATCTGCTGGCTCCGACCTCATATGCCTCCTGGCATGTGTGTATTGTGTGTGTGTTCACGGTGGCTCCACCACACACACACACACACACACACAACACACCCACACACACACACACACACACACCACACACACACACACACACACACACCACACACCAACATACACACACTATCACATACACAAACATCTCATCTCTTTCTGGGCACGGGTAGCTGGCTAGTTTAGTGTTGCGGTAGTAGGCCTCATTAAGGAGTTTTTCTCTCTTTGTTCTCCTTCCTCTCTGGACGTTTGCTGGCAACAACAAACCCACAAACACATGAAACACATATGACAAAGCACAAACGCACACACACACCAACACACACACCACACAACACACACCAACATGGCATACACACTCTACCCCTCAGCATGACTGGTGGCACACAGAGCTCAAGGGCACAGACAGAGAGAGAGCAAGCTAGAGAGGGAGCTTCTAGGTGACTGTTATCAGATATATAACATCTGTCAACTGTGGCTTCCTGTTTTGCCCATAAAGAAAAATTAAAATGCTGTGTTTATAATAAGCATCCCAGCTTTGTGGTGTGTGTGTGTGGGGAGGGGGGGGGGGGGGTCTGTATTATACTCTAGTATTTTCGAAATATACTGGCTCACTAAATACACAATAGAGGAGGCAGAGGAGATGGAGAAGAACAAGGAGGTGGAGAGGAGAGGAATGGAGAAGACAAGGAGGTGAAGAGGAGAGGAACGGAGAAGACAAGGAGGTGAAGAGGAGAGGAATGGAGAAGACAAGGAGGTGAAGAGGAGAGGAATGGAGAAGACAAGGAGGTGAAGAGGAGAGGAATGGAAAGGAATGTGTGACAACAAACATCAAATATATAAAGATAACTTTATTCCATTACTCAACAATATGAAAACAGATCTAATTAAATGGAATAATCTTCCCATAAATCGTACAGGTAGAATTAACCTCTTTACATGGCATAAAGTTTTTCTGTTTATTTTCGGGTAATACCAATTACCCCACCGAAGACATTCTTTAAAAAGTATACTCGGTTATAAGACTTTATATGGGCAAGTAAAATTAATAGAATGAAAAGGAAAGTTTTACATCTTCCTAGGTCTGAGGTGCTTTAAACCTTCCAGACTTGGAATTGTATCAACTCGCCACCCAGGGCTTTTACTTGTGACATATAGTTAAATACACTAATGAGGAACAATGCTTACATCTTCAAGATGTGCATGCTCATCCCCAGAATCTTTTCACGTGTCTATTTTCAAAGGATAACACTAAGAACATGAACAACTTCATAGTATAACAATATGGAAGAAAATGAAACGTATTCTACAAGAACCAATATCATTCCCTAAAAACACAACCTTATGGAACTATCCTTGGATAACTTTTCAGAATTCATCTATAAATTGGTCCACATGGAAAACTAAAGGCATAGAAACCATAACTGACTTGGTAACAGGAAATTAATTTATTTCCATCATAGATTTAAAAAGTAATTTTGGACTGAACAATGTACATCGGTTCAAATACAGTGCATTCAGAAAATGTTCAGACCCCTTGACTTTATCCACATTTTGTTACAGCCTTATTCTAAAATTGATTGAATAAAATGTGTTCCTCATCAATCTACACACAATACCCCATAATGACAAAGCAAAAACATATCTTTTTTAAATTGTTGCAAATGTATTAAAATAAAAAAACAAAAATACCTTGAGCTCAGGTGCATCCTGTTCCCATTGATCATCGTTGAGATGTTTCTACAACTTCATTGGAGTCCACCTGTGGTAAATTCAATTGATTGGACATGATTTGGAAAGGCACACACCTGTCTACATAAGGTCCCACGGTTGACAGTGCACGTCAGAGCAAAAAGTATTCATCTGGGGAAGGGTACCAAAACATTTCTGCAGCATTGAAGGTCCCCAAGAACACAGTGGCCTCCATCATAAATGGAAGAAGTTTGGAACCACCAAGACTCTTCCTAGAGTCTGACCAATCGGGGGAGATGGTCCTTGGTCAGGGAGGTGACCAATAATCCGATGTTCACTCTGACAGAGCTCCAGAGTTCTTCTGTAGAGATGAGAGAACCTTCCAGAAGGACAACCATCTTTCGCAGCACTCCACCAATCAGGCCTTTATGGTAGAGTGACCAGACGGAAGCCACTCCTCAGTAAAAGGCACATGACAGCCAGCTTGGAGTTTGCCAAAAGGCACCTAAAGGACTTTCAGACAATGAGAAACAAGATTCTCTGGTCTGATGAAACCAAGATTGAACTCTTTGGCCTGAATGCCAAGTATCACGTCTGGAGGAAACCTGGCACCATCCCTAKAGTGAATCATGGTGGTGGCAGCATCCTGCTGTGGGGATGGTTTTCAGAGGCAGTGACTGAGAGACTAGTCAAGATTGAGGGAAAGGTGAATGGAGCAAAGTACAGAGAGGTCCTTGATAAACCTGCTCCAGAGCTTTCAGACTGGCGTGATGGTTCACCTTCCAACTGGACAATGACCCTAAGCACACCGCCAAATAGCTATGCAGTGACACTCCCCATCCAACCTGACAGAGAACAATGGGAGAAACTCCCCAAATACGGGTGTGCCAAGCTTGTAGCGTCATTCCCAAGGAGACCCGAGYCTGTAAACGCTGGCAAAGGTGTTTCAACAAAGTACTGAGTAAAGGGTCTGAATAGTTAGGTAWATGTGATATTTCAGTTTTTTGTTTTTTTATACATTTGCAAACATTTCTTAAAAGCAGTTTTTGCTTTGTCATTATAGGGTATTGTTTGTAGATTGATGAGAGAAAAAAACKATTTAATCAARTTTAGAGTAAGGCTGTAATGTAGAGAAAGTGGAGAAAGTCAAGGGGTCTGAATACTTTCCGAATTACATATCACAAAATATTTTGGACATCAGAGCAACCTTGAGGYAWTCTTATTRTAGTCAGAAAAGAATGTCCATATGATARCTTGCAGAGAGCCTAAAATATAAACTATTGGAACCAAGACTTAAAAAGAACTGATGTTGGCACAAGATGGAGGGAAAGTTGCAGCATAACTAACAAAATTAGAGTAAAACATTTTTTTATGTTTAATCAACTATAAAATWATGTAGAGAATTCATAAAATTAGACAAAATTTACAAATTTTACAGCACAACGGCAGAGTCATGTCTTAAGTGTAAAACTAKTAATGACTCAATAATCCATGCTTTCTCGGAACGCTATAAAGACCAGAAGTTGTGGGCGGAGCTATCCATTTTTATGTAAACTTACTTTTAATCCATCTGTCTGCATATTTCGAGACATGGGTGTGTAGTGAAAAAYCATATACTATCAATCAATCCGCCATGTATGCCCAATGGAAAAATCGKATTATGTATTATTTAAATTTTGAAAAGCATGGGCGACCGAGAAAAACAAATTGGTACAATTTAAGGCCAACTGGCAAACAATAATGCAGGCACTAAGGATGGGGAAGTTAGCATGCGGGCGTGGGCAGATTAGCTGTAGTCATTTTTTTTGTATGTCTGTAAGTTGTTATTCGTTTGTAAAATGTTGTATATGGAGTGAAAAAAAATGAAAAAAAGGGAAGAAAAAAAACATTTTGGGGGGGAAAGGAATACACAAAGCCACATACAAACATATTTTTGGGCCTTCTTGAGTAAGGCAGCTTCAAAATGCAGGTGTTTCAGCCTAGCTCAGTGCTTTCTGTGGTGTTGGGCTGCCAACGGAAAATACAGAGCATGGGGTTGGTAATGTTCTAAGTTAAGGTTGTGTAGTAAGCTGTTAATAGCCCATGTGCCTCACCCTAATAATTAGGTATTATTTCCCCTCATAACTTGGCCTACTGTTCTGTTCMGACTTGGTGGTGCACATGTAGCCTATAGCCTGTTTTASAGAAATGTCATAATTTAATATTCTAAGAGCTTTCARTGTCTGCTTATATGCCCCCTTTATTTWTCCCACAGTTCTGWCTTGGTGTACAGGGAMAATACTGTAAGAACGGCCCATGTTCTGAATTCTGTCACTGTACATTTTAAAAGTGCTGAACAAATAGTTATATTGACTACYTCCCTCTTAGCTCGTTCATTAATGTCTTAATCGAAYTTACGGATTGCCTCTTATCCTCTCACTGTTTCCTTATGCCATAGTTTGTATATCTCAATTGTCAGTAGAAACCACATTCGTTTAAGCAAGTCAACCATACCTGCTATWTWTTTYWWMMKAYMYKAMMAYYRMYYYRMYAWTGWWTRGRWMCSKYYCKAGYCWKSGCTSKMKMSKWYGRSWYSWMSWGSMYWGGWWWSYKTRCARMSRWRMGWYKWGAAAYSWKWGSRKMMMRWMMMMRWSSGRWRSMRWTSWRWWRYMTYRAYTMKAWMTAWTGTWTWGTMTWGTGTWGTGMKMTMGCTMWYKTGYAWTYAARTWWWRTTRTTTTTTMRRRCACCAAGATGTACATGCCAACATCACCACTGGGAACCATAATGACTCTAAGAACCCTTTCAGCTCATCCATGCTTCTTTACAGTTRACAAAACGGTTCTTTGCTCTTTTAGTGATAATTYAAATGTAGGGGAGGCGGCTCATTTMAATATTTTGGGGCATGGTTTGCTCAGGCAGGTAACCCGTGATACAAGTCAGTATTCAATGTCCATCCATGTKTGAGGACGTTGGGAGATGACGTGGTAGCTAGCCACTAGCGGCAACAGTGAGTGCTGTTACCTTCAAGTAGACGTCGTGGACGGGAACGGTGGACGTGGACTGTAACGTTGGACGGGCATAAGAATCTGCCTCTGGTTGCATGTTTAAATCCAGCGATATAATATATATTTTTTTATATATATATTTGTTTTAAGCCTATTGCAAACCTTAACCATTCGGAGTTAATGTCCAACCTTCACATTTGAACGATACAGAGAAGTAATTAAGCACTTCTAAATTTGAAGTTTGAGAGACATGAATGAATGTCTAATTCTGACCTGAGACTGTGAGAGCTAGTTGGGTTTGCTCACAGTGATAGTGTCATACCAGTTTATCTAATTTCGTGTTATGCCATTACATATTATGTATGACCATGGCCAGTGACGGCTTCTTGTGAGTGACTCACGCATGGCCTTGTGTCAATTGAGAACGTTTGACGAAATCAATCAGTGGTTCTCAAATTTCTCCTCAGGGACCCCAGCTGTTCCAGAGGTAGCTCGCTTGATTGAGTTTGTAAATTAAAACACAAAAACATAATGGTTCTAAATAGTACCTGATAGGGGTTCTTTGGGTTGTAACCATAGTGGAACGCTTTTTTGGTGCTATATAGAACCTTTTTTAAATGGTTCTTTATAGCACCACACAGGTTCCATTTAGAATCTTATGAGTGTTGTTCTTTATAGAACRTTCAAAAAAGGGGTTCTGCTATGGTTACAACCCAAAGAACCTCTATCCGGTACTTTTTAGAACCATTATGTTTTTGTGTGTAGGACAGCGTTTCCCAAACTCGGTCCTCGGGACCCCAAGGGGTGCACGTTTTCCCCCAACACTACACAGCTGATTCAAATTATCAAAGCTTGATGATTAGTTGATTATTTGAAATCAGCTGTGTAGTGTTAGGGGAAAAAAACAACTGTGCCCCCCTTGGGGTCCCGAGGACCGAGTTTGGAAAACCCTGGTGTAGGAGATAGGAAGGGAAGACAGAAGAGAGGAGAGTGGAGGAGAAGATTCATTAAGCTCTGATATATCTGTTAGTGCTTTTAAATCCTGTCAACAGCTGGAGGAAAACACAATCCGCATTCTGTACATCAAATAACAACAGAACAGATGTGTTTACATACCAGGCATATGTTCACACAAATGTTAACTACGGTTTCTAATGGCCTGAGTAAACTGTAGCTAATCAGGTGAGTCATCCTAGCTTGTTATCAATAAGTTGTTGTTTAGGACTCCCTGGGTTGCAATTGTGTCACACCCATTATCTGTTGCTTCCCATTTACGGGTAGTGTTTGACACAATGCAAGCACAGAACGTTTTTCTAAAATGATCAGCAGCCAAAACTTGTCTTAGAAGATGATAGGCTCTGGTTCTACTGAAATGCATGGCCTTTTTTGTGTCGTTCTTTTGCAAATGACTATGAATTAACAGGCTTATTTCCTAAAACTTGTTAACACCATACCTCATATTAAGGTGTGGGAAATTCATTGTGTGACAAGAAATAACTAGCAGGTCTATTAGGCTCCAGCAGCTAGAATGTGTATGTCCACAAATCAACTGTGGGAACATGGCGTCTTTCAACACCAGACAACAGAAAGAGCTGGCTGCTAATATATAAGAGATTGTACAATAGATTGTTTGTGAGGCGATTACCTCTGCCTATGACTTACAATTAAAACCAGTACATGAATCATTGGCGGTGCTCACTGCTAAAGTGGATACCTATTCAACTAAAGTGTAAAGACTGGAGAAGACAGCCAATGTGACAGAGGTGCGACTCCATGACCTGGAAACAGCGCGAGCTAAGTAGGAAGGGATGATCAAACGGAAACGGAATCACTCAAACATAATTTCAATGTGCCAATCACAGGATTTGAAACTGGTGAGGAAGCGCGCAAACCAACTTCCTTCAGGAGCAATCTTTTCTATGGACAGTTCGGGCAGGAGAAGCTGGGTCCAATGCCGCTGATGTAGGGAAGGGGATCAGCATCTACCCAGATCTCAGTGCCGAACTGATAAAACAGAGAGACCTACAGTGAGATGAGATCCCAGCTACACAAGATAAACCTGAGATGCTGCTTCATCCACCGGTTAAAATGAATCTTGACACTCCAGATCACAACACACACATTTTCCAATGCCAAGGAAGCACATCAAACCCAACACACAAGGGGACAAGCCGACAGATGGAACCACATAACTAGCTCATTATTCAGCTATGCAATCCATGCACAATCACGCAGCGTAGCCTATGGCTATGATGTTGCCCTCAGCATAAGACAATGATGAGGACACCCCCTAATGTTTGGGTACAAGGAGCAATATTACTATTATTGCTGAGTATTGGACTTGTTATAATTATATTAGCCTATGGTCCAGGACATTTACATAGTGATGACACCATGTCAATTACTGAACAATTGACAATATCTGGGGGTGTCATAGGTACTGGGACTGCTTTCTTGTGTGGCTACAGCACATTGAATCCATTTGGGCTAAATTTGACAATAAGTCGATAGCTATCCCCGACAATTTTTGGTTTAATTTTGTATTTATTTTTTACTACTAGTGACGAGAGATGGCCATTCCGATGTGGGCTACTTACTGTAAGTGATAATGCCAGAGAAGCCGATGTTTGGAAGATATATTGGCACGGGTATTGTTAGGCCCAAGACGAAGTCGAGCAAACACCGGTTTCGGAGGGAATTATAACTTTTATAGTAGGGGTTACCAACATATTTAAATAATGATTGACATATTTTCATTAAAAACATTATTTTGATGAATTTATTCATACTATCTAATCCTTCCACGAGATATAGTCACAAATGTAAGGTTGCTACCCAAGCCGACTGGTCGGTCGTTCGTATTTATTTGGATACATCCATAACGATGAGCTGATGTGCCGCAATTTTGCGTGACATAGAAAATGTGCTCACTCATCAGTTCACAATTGTTAGTCAACAACACAGCTAATACAATCACATCAAACTAAAAGCTGGAAAGACWYCKAACTAGCTGCACTTSGTTTCYTTTMACCTTTTTTCAATTGACAWWTCTTTGTATACTGTATATCCAAGAAAATGATGCCAGCTGATTCATGATTTAGACTGGCTGAGAAACACTGCCTGCCTGTCTGTCTCATCCCGACTCCGAACACATTCATTACTATAGTATGGGACNTGCCAGCTGATTCATGATTTAGACTGGCTGAGAAACACTGCCTGCCTGTCTGTCTCATCCCGACTCCGAACACATTCATTACTATAGTATGGGACAGCTGGAGATTTGAATATTGAAACAATGTTGCAAATGTCGGCGAGACAGACAGCAAGGTTTATACAAATCTCCCCTGTTGAAAACAAAATGTTAGTCTAAAAGAAATGTGACACAATGCCTTTTATATTGGAGATCAAGTTTATAAATTGTCTGGCTGGCCTGATGAGACAGTGTATTGAGCAGTCAGATGGAACAGAGTAAATAGGCATTTTAACGCCATAGATTTAGCCGGTGGTTAATTGTGGAATAGACACCGGCTGGAATGTGGTTTTAATCAATCAGCATTCAGGATTAGACCCACCCGTTGTATAATACTACACAATTACTTTTTAGCTTGTTCTTCTTCCTGTTGATTCCCGCACAGTAAGACTTTTCTGTCATCTCAACAGTAAAACATTGTAGAATGCACAGTAAAATACTGTACATGTGTTTTACAGAATAATGCTGTAGATAGTGCTGCATATGGGTAAAATGATGGAAAATACTGTTA
The DNA here is from genome assembly GCF_002910315.2 of Salvelinus sp. IW2-2015. Taxonomy (NCBI): domain Eukaryota; kingdom Metazoa; phylum Chordata; class Actinopteri; order Salmoniformes; family Salmonidae; genus Salvelinus; species Salvelinus sp. IW2-2015. The sequence continues at coordinate 10,743,610 of NC_036844.1, read as the reverse complement.
TAAACTGTAATTGCATGCCTCCTGTAAAAATTACTCTAACATACTGTTTTTCTTTACAGTAATAGCTTAAGCCTACTGTAGATTCAAAGCTGCTGGGTAGGTACCTTGACTTGTTTATAAGTGTCTTTAGTGATAGCAAACGTTGAATTACTACATGTTTTCTTAGCTAACTTAGCTAGCTAGCTACACTAATATATACAAAAGTATGTGGACACCCCTTCAAATGAGTGGATTAGGCTATTTCAGCCACACCTGCTGCTGACAGGTGTATAAAATCAAGCACGCAGTCATATTCTCCATAGACAAACATTGGCAGTAGATTGGCCTTACTGAAGAGCTCAGTGACTTTCAATGTGGAACCGTCATAGGATGCCACCTTTCCAACAAGCCAGTTCATCAGATTTCTGCCCTGCTAGAACTGACCCGGTCAACTGTAAGTGCTGTTATTGTGAAGTGGAAATGTCAAGGAGCAACAACGGCTCAGCTGTGAAGTGGTAGGCCACACAAGCTCACAGAACGGGAACGCCGAGTGCTGAAGCGCGTAGGTTGAAACAGTCGTCTGTCTTTGGTTGATTTGACATTTGTTTGTTTAGTATCACATATTTTTATTTGTAAAAGTAATATAAACACAACACATTTTATATGATCAGATTTTTTTTTTTGAACACAACACATAGAATTTTTGAACAATTACACATTACACATTATTGAACAATTACATTTTATTTATTTTSTTTTTAACTAGTAAACCTACACATTCTGAACAATTATAGTTTTAAGCAGTGTATTGGTAGTTAGTTAACATGCTACCTAACTGATCAACAATTATAGGTACAAGCTAATAACAAGGTATATATGCTTTATTATTGAACAAGCAACTTAACTCCAATAATGATGATAATGATGCTAGGCATCTCTCTCCAGCTCTCTCCAGCTTTCTCCAGGTTGTTGTGCTGCTTGGCTGGCTAGCTGCTCAATGGTTTACTCCAGATATTGCCACTGTTCTCGCTCACACTGCAGTGCACACTGCCACCATCAGCTGTGTGTCTCCGCCAGTTCCAGAAAGTCCACTCCTTGAATACGTATTGTAAATATGATGAATCATAGATTGGCAAGGAAATCCTCTTCATCTTCACTGTCCAACTGCATTGTCACGGAGCTGGAACCAGCAGWKGAGGATGGAGTGGCCTTAAAGCTGTATGCTGCTGTGGTGCCAAACTGCTGCAGAACTTCACTTGGTAGTTTATGCTGGTAACAGGTATCACCAGCCAGCTTCAGTCCATACCGCACCAGGAGTATGGAGTTGAGTGTGTGCAGTGACATTCTATTTCTTAACTTTGACTTGACCACACTCATTTGGCTGAACAGCCGTTCAAACTCCGCATTTGAGTGTGGCAAGGAGAGGGCAGCGAGTGCAGCTTTGCACAGTTCTTCAAATGGATTTGACCCGGAGAAGTCAGTGTAGTTATTCACTTCACTCCAAAACTTGACTGTATTTTCAGTTGAGTCCCACCTAAACAAATGGATGTTTCTCCATTGGGAAACTATTTTATCAATTGTTTGGGGCTGGTACCCCAGTAGCTCAGCTACATTAATAATTTCAGTGATGCCTTTAATTGTGCTTTAGCGTTTCCTTAACACTGACCAAGGCCATGTTTCGCAAGGATTCTAGGGTGTATGGGAGCCTTGCTTGCAGCTCCTTGCTTAAAGAAACAATGTAGTTGATGCACCGTCCCCGAATGACCTTTTCGTCCGCTGGCGCAAGACTGAGTTGGTACACCGTGCTCTCGAAAAGGTWCCCAAAGTATGGTGATGGACTGAGATGTCCATCAATGGCATATTTCAGGACATCAATGTTTGCCATATGGTTGACTACCCTGCTGCAAATTGATGTTAAGAGGTATACCAGATTGTCCAAAAGCTTGACAGGATCTGTTTGCTCTCCCTCAAATGACTTCACTGCAACTTGTACGTCGGACAGGATTGATTTAAAGAATGTCAGGTAGACATAGTTGGTCTTGTCCATGTACATGGCGTGGCGCACATCCACCATGTAGCAATGCTCACTGGCCTTGGTCAACTCAAAGTGGAGTTTCAGTTCTTCCCACTGGCTCAATATACGAGTTACCGCAGGCTCAATCGATAGCCAACATGTGGCACAAACTTTGGTGATCTGCAGTGGTTTTTGGCCACAATTAATGGTGGCATACACTTCTTTGTACGCCTCGCGCCGTTTTGTGGAAATCGAAAACCAGTTGTAGGTTTCCCTGATTACTCAACACTCCTAGGAATGGTTTCTTTGGATGCTGCACTGACAGACAATTGTAAAGAATGGCACACACAGTCGATGAGTACCAAATTGGTCAATGCACATTCTTCCTTTAAAATCCTGTGCACCCCGTTGTGCACCCCAGTCATCACGGACGCATTATCAGTGCCAATACCCTGAAGATTCTCTTTTTTAAGGTTACACTTCTCAAGAAACTCAACTACCTCCTTTGCTATTGATCTGGCATCGCCCCCTCCAATTCAACTTACCCGAGAAATGTGGACACAAAGGTTCTTCTTTTAGCACTGAAATACTGAATCACCACACCCAGGTATTTCGAGACACTGACATCAGTGGACTGAACTTCTCATCCCCCACATCTGATGTTACCCTTTTGAGAAAATAAGGAGCCAGTACTCCCCTAACCATTTCTGTGCACTTGGTGCGGTACATTTGGAAGTTGTTGTTGCCACAGAATCTGAAAAGGCAGCTTTGCAAGCCATACCTAAATGGTCACATGCATTGCAGCGAACAATGCTCCGCAAAGGCCATTGCCATAGTAGCTTCTGGGCTTTTGCAGTTATCCACTTTCTTAACCAACTGTGGCGACTGTGGCGCCTGCTGCTGATGTCACTCACAATGCACTTTTGCAGCTAGGCACGTGTGTTGTGACTGAGTGTGTGACAGAGAAAATCATTTTTTGTGTCATTTAGAGGGAAAATGCGTGCATTTTAGCGCTTGAGTCACTTTTCAAAAGTTGCTAAAAGTTCAAAATACATTTTTAAAAGTAGTGAAATTTGTTGCTAGGGTGCTGTTTGAAAAAAGTTGCCAGGGTAGTCTGAAAAGTTGCTTAATCTAGCAACAAAATTGCTAAATTGACATCACTGCATGTCGTGTAGTTAGCTAGCTCAAGTTGACACAAGCCATTTCCGTCTGTTCTAAATTGCTCATAAATATCTTGCTGTGCAACCGAGAAAAAAAAATCACCCAGAAAATAATTGTTGTGATGATGGCTTTTATGTAGGCTACAATGCAGCCTCTGAGTGCCTCAGAGAATAAACTGAGTGCAGATTCGTGACCGTTTTTACCATTACTACAGAGAAAATGTTTTATTTCTAGCATTTCAAAAGATATTGCCAATATTATTACTGGTTTAGAAATTATTAAATTAAATTAGAATGCCAAATGTGTGCAAAGTTGTCATCAAGGCAAAGGGTGACTACTTTGAAGAATCTCAAATATAAAATATATTTAGATTTGATTAACACTTTTACTAGTATTCTACATTGTAGAAAATAGTACAAATAAAGAAAGACCCTTGAATGAGTAGATGTGTCCAAACTTTTGACTGGTACTGTATGTCTTAAGACCAAAAATATGCTGCTTCAGAGATTCCATATGTTATGCTTACAACCCTGTAATTATAGTGCAAAGGGAGGGGAACCGAGGAGGGAGGGCTGAGGCCTAGGGAGGAGGGGGAATGGTTTATAGACAGGGTCTTCTCGGTGGGAAGCAACCAATGGTTGTGTTTGCCTGTGGGCCCTGCTTATATCTTACACCCATGGGCTTATCAACACCAAAGATAACAATTACATTGTAGACAAACAATGGCAACACTAGCTATTCTCAAATGGAACTTGCTATTCTAGCAAGAAACCATATTGATATAGTCCCGTGTGGTCCCGTGTGGCTCAGTTGGTAGAGCATGGCGCTTGCAACGCCAGGGTTGTGGGTTCATTCCCCACGGGGGGACCAGGATGAATATGTATGAACTTTCCAATTTGTAAGTCGCTCTGGATAAGAGCGTCTGCTAAATGACTTAAAAATGTAAAAAAATGATATAGCAATGCTCCAAGAAACACTCCTGCTCCAAAAGGACACATAGAATAGAGAACCATTTGTACAAACTGGCTGCTTTTTTATTAGACCCAAACAAAACTAAGGGTGTAATCATAATGATACATAAGAAACTCAAAATCAACATCCTTGTTAAAGGCGTAGACCAAGAAGGCAGAATCACTTTCCTTAAATGTATACAAAAAGAAAAATATCTGACATTATATCAAAATATGTTTATGCTCCAAATTCATATGAGCTTACGTGTTTTTATTATCTGAACAGCATATTGTTAGAATTAACTGAATTCCATCTGGCTATTGGAACAGACATGAATGCCATGCTGGACATGCAGGACAAATCCACTAAGACCAACTACAATCCACAGGCAACCAATGGTCTCCAACACATACTCTCTGATTACTTCTGAGTTCTTAACCCTTAAGCAAAAGAGTACTCTTTCTATTCAATCAGGTAAAAAACATTATCCCAAATCGTTTTCATACTATCCACTCCTCTATTTTCTTTAATCAAAAAATAGAAATTTGACATGAGCCTATCTGATCATCGTGCCTACTACTGCCACAAGATGCAAGCAACAATGGCTGACACTTAAATAACGTGCCATAGAATTCTGCGGCCGCCAGCAAGCTGTGCTGCAGTACACCACAACTTTTAAAAGAAGAACCACAGTACCAACGGGACATTAAAAACTGTAATATCTTATGTTTCACCGAGTCATGGCTGAACGACGACATGAATAACGTACAGCTGGCGGGGTTTACGCTGCATCGGCAAGATAGAACAGCCGCCTCGGGTAAGACAAGGGGTGGCGGTCTGTGTATATTTGTAAACAACAGCTGTTGCATGAAATCTAATAGTAAGGAAGTCTCAAGGTTGTGCTGGCCTGAGGTAGAGTATTTCAAGATAAGCTGTAGATATTTACCAAGTTTCGTAGCTGTCTATTTACCACCACAAACTGATGCTGGCACTAAGACCGCACTCAATGAGTTGTATAAGGCCATAAGCAAACAGGAAAACGCTCATCGAGGCGGCGCTCCTAGTGGCTGGGGACTTTAATGCAGTGAAACGTATACCTAATTTCAACCAGCATGTTAAAATGTGCAACCAGAGGGGGAAAAAACTTTAGATCACCTTTACTCCAAACACAGAGACGCGTACAAAGCTCTCCCTCACCCTCCATTTGGCAAATTTGACCATAATTCGATCTTCCTGATTCCTGAATACAAGCAGAATTAAATGAAAGCAGGAAGCACCAGTGACTCAGTCAATAAAGAAGTGGACAGATGATGCTACAGGACTGTTTTGCTAGCACAGACTGGAATATGTTCCGGGATTCTTCCGATGGCATTGAGGAGTACACCACATCCGTCACTGGCTCCATAAATATGTGCATCAATGACGTTGTCCCCACAGTGACTGTACGAACATACCCAAACCAGAAGCCATGGATTACAGGCAACATCCGCACTGAGCAAAAGGGTAGAGCTGCCGTTTTCATGGAGCGGAACTCTAACCTGGACGCTTGTAAGAAATCCCGCTCTGCCCTCTGACGAACCATCAAACAGGCAAAGCGTCAATACAGGACTTAGATTGAATCGTACTACACCAGTCCGACACTCGTCGGATGAGGCAGGGCTTGCAAACTATTACAGACTACAAAGGGAAGCACAGCCATGAGCTTCCCAGTGACACGCGCCTGCCAGACGAGTTAAATTACTTCTATGCTCGCTTCGAGGCAAGCAACACTGAAGCATGCATGTGAGCATCAGCTGTTCCGGACGACTGTGTGATCAAGCTCTCCATAGCCGATGTGACAAGACCTTTATACAGGTCAACATTCACAAGGCCGCAGGGCCAGACGGATTACCAGGATGTGTACTCCGAGCATGCACTGACGAACTGGCAAGTGTCTTCACTGACATTTTCAAACTGTTTCTAACTGAGTCTACAATACCAAAATGTTTCAAGCAGACCACCATAGTCCCTGTGCCCAAGAACACTAAGGTAACCTGCCTAAATAACTACTGACCCGTAGCACTAACATGTATAGCCATGAAGTGCTTTGAAAGGAGATTGAATCAACACCATTATCCCAGAAACCCTAGATCCACTCCAATTTGCATACCYCCTCAACAGATCGACAGATGATTCAGTCTCTATTGCACTCCACACTGCCCTTCCCACCTGGACAAAAGTAACACCTACGTGAGAATGCTATTTATTCACTACAGCTCAGCATTCAACACCATAGTGCCCTCAAAGCTCATCACTAAGCTAAGGACCCTGGGACAAAACACCTCCCTTTGCAACTGGATCCTGGACTGCCTGATGGACTGCCCCCTAGATGGTAAGGGTAGGTAATAACACACCTGCCACGCTGATCCTCCACACGGGGGACCCTCTGGGGTGCGTGCTGAGTCCCCTCCTGTACTCCCTGTTCATTCATGACTGCATGGCCATGTACGACTTCAACACCATCATTACGTTTGCCGACGACACAACAGCGGTAGGCCTGATCACCAACAACGATGAGACAGCCTATAGGGAGGAGGTCAGAGATCTGGCCATGTGGTGCAAGGATAACAACCTCTCCCTGAACATGATCAAGACAAAGGAGATGATTGTGGACTACAGGAAAAGGAGGACCGATCACGCCCCCATTCTCCTCGAAGGGGCTTTAGTGGAGCAGGTTGAGAGCTTCAAGTTCCATGGTGTCCATAATCACCATACAAACTAGCATGGTCCAAACACACCAAGACAGTCATGAAGAGAGCATGACATAGCCTTTTCCCTCTCAGGAGACTGAAAAGATTTGGCATGGGTCCTCAGATCCTCTTAAAGTGCTACAGCTGCAACATCTAGAGCATCCTGACTGGTTGCATCACTGCCTGGAATGGCAACTGCTCGGCCTCTGACCATAAGGCACTACAGAGGGTAATGCGTACAGCCCAGTACATCACTGGGGCCAAGTTTCCTGCCATCCAGGACCTCTATACCAGGTGGTGTCAGAGGAAGGCCCTAAAAATTGCCATCCTAGTCATAGACTGTTTTCTCTGCTACCACACGGCAAGCGATCAAGGAGCACCAGGTCTAGGTGCAAAAGGTTTCTTAACAGCTTCTATCCTCAAGCCATAAGACTCCTGAACAGCTAATCAAATGGCTACCATGACTATTTGCATTGTCCCCTCCCCTTGCCCCCTTTTACGCTGCTGCTAKTCTCTGTTTATTATCTATGCACTTTAACTCTACCTACATGTACATATTAGCTCAATTACCTAGACTAACCTGCGCCCCCGCACATTGACTGTACCGGTACCCCCTGTATATAGTCTCGCTACTGTTATTTTACTGCTGCTCTTTAATTATTTGTTATTTACATTTTTTACTTATCAATTTTTTTCTTAACACTTTGTTTTCTTAAAACTGCATTGTTGGTTAAGGGCTTGTTGGTTAAGGGCTTGTTGGTTAAAGGCTTGTAAGTAAGCATTTCACTGTAAGATCTACACCTGTTGTCTTCGGCACATGTGACAAATACAATTTGATTTGGTTTGAGAACTAAATCTATTGGTAAGACAGAGAGCAGATTTTGCAATCGATCGAGTTAATCTCAACCATTACTTCCATGTAATCAACTCTGTTGTCTACTGGCTAACAAGCTTTGTGGTAATGACCAATTAGTGGATATTGCAACTATTGAATCTGAATCAGGTGAATCGATACGTACTTACCCAAATTGGTACATCTGAACTAAAGCGGGTTTGCTAAACCTCTTAAATGTAATGTCAAACTGTAGATTTCCGCCTAAATAGACATACCCAAAAGTAACTGCTATTCATGTATAATTACATGACTGTGATATGCAAAAACTTGGTATATTTGGAATGAACACATTTGGTAGATTATGAGGAAATGATGAGAAGATAGATAGGAGTTACATAGTTCACAATACACAAGATAAAGCACACACAAAATAACATATATATATTTTTTTCAAAGTCATCTTTCATTGACAACCTGTAAGTGAATTATTGATGACTAGAGCTGGAAACACATCAGATGGCTTCCACAACATGTGAACAATATCAGAAAAAAAATGGGATTGATAGACCTAGCAACTAGAAATAAATAATAGTAAAAATCTATACAAAAGCAATAATGGCATTAAAATGAAGAAGTGCCTATATGACAGCAGTCTAAAATAGTCAATTATTCATATGTCGAATACCATGGCAAACGTATCTGTTTCTTRGTCATCAAAATGGAGGTAGCGCATGATCTCTCTGAAGCGATCKCGTGACATGGTTTCTCCAAAGAAAAGTATCTCATACATGTCTGACCAGAAGCTCCCCATATACACGCTCCTTCCACCAAGTTCTCCACGGACATACAGGATTGAAATGAAGGCTTCAGCTCATCAACAGATAGATCCCAGAKAGTGTCTCCATGCTCCGTGTGTCCCTAAGCCACAGTACAGTCCCTGAATTCTGTAGTATGTCCATGTCACTTAAACAATGAAAGCTGGTGAATGCATTGCTGATGTTGTTTTTTGGCTTGAGATGTAGGGCCTGCTCTTTCAGTTATGACATTTTGTGCTGATAATCGGCCTGTGGAATTGTCACCGGCTTGTTCTATCTAAACGGTGCCGTCCTTTCCTCTCTCCTGTCTCACCGTTTCATTTGATGGGGGCGTGGGCACCTGCTCAGTGTGCATCGTCCTGTTTTTTTGCGCTTAGGACTCGGAGGTGTAGATTATTCAGGCTGAGGATTAGAATCAGAAGAAGAATCATCATAGATGTCATGATTCATTTCTTCCCTGCCGTCTGAGTTTTCATTCAGATCTCGTAGCAGCGCTAACACAGCATGTGCATCCATTCGTCTTGGTCTTCTTGTCGTTGCAAATTACGCACGCTCTCACTGTGTACTCCAAGTATCCCAGAGTAGACTGATAAAACTGCTTGGATTTCGTGGACATATAGGGTACATATCATTTTGATTTTATAATTAGAATTAGAGAATCAATAAAATAGAATGGCCTGCCCTGTTCTTCATTGTCACGCCCTGGCCTTAGTATTCTTTGTTTTCTTAATTATTTTAGTTAGGTCAGGGTGTGACATGGGGAATGTATGTGTTTTTTGTAGTGTCTAGGGTGGTTGTAAGGTTTAGGGGGTTTATTAGAGTAGTTGGGTTTATGTTTAGTATAGTAGTCTAGCTGTGTCTATGGTTGAGTGTAGGTATCTAGGAAAGTCTATGGTTGCCTGAATTGGGTCTCAATTAGAGACAGCTGGTTATTGTTGTCTCTGATTGGGAGCCATATTTAAGGCAACCATAGGCTTTAGCTGTTTGTGGGGAATTGTCTATGTTGAACGTAAGTAGTTTGTGTGTGCACTTGCGTTTTTAGCTTCACGGTCGTTTGTTGTTTTTTGTATAGTTTGTATAAGTGTTTCGTTTCATGTTCATCTTCGTCGTTATAATAAAAGAAGATGGCTTATTTTCCACATGCTGCGTTTTGGTCCGTCTCTCCTCCACACGATCGTGACATTCATTCACAATTAGTGATTACATCATCATGCATCGTTCCCTTCCACAAACTCATCAACTCACCCATTCTACCCCATTCTACTTTAACTTCATTTACTTCATCTTTTGTTATGTGTGAATTTAAATGATCTGGGCTTCCTTAAGGACTAATCTCTATAATATATTAACAACTTTCGGAAAGCTCATTTTTTCTGAGCTAGCCATTAAAAAAAGTACAACCCTTTAACTGGAACATAATATGGAAAAATATGACATTGGCATCCCCAAATCTGAACCATCAACTTATGCATTTAAAGAAAGCACAGCCTGTGTTTAACACCAAGGAAACGTTTCATGATGAAATTGGCCCCAACTCCCACCTGTTCACTGTGTCCCCTAAATATGATGTAGGAGTGTCCTCCAGTTAAATGTTTCTGGGGCAAAGTTACAAAATAAATGTTGAAGTGCGTGAATGTAAATATTCAGTGCTTTGCATCTTCTATGTTACTTAACGATGATAGCAACCTTGAATCTCTCAATAAATGAGAGACAATTACTGCTGGCAGGCAGAACTGCGGCAAAAAAAACGGTTTTGGTTCTCAGATGGAAATCATCTCACMCTCTCCAAATTCACCGGTGGATAAGGTTTCTACTAGAAGTTAAAACGTTCGAATTTTCAACAGCTAGAATGAATGGTGCTAGTCAAGAAACAATTGAGGCCTGGACAAATACACTTCTCAGCTAAAGCCTAACACATACAAATAAACTACCTACGCTGAACAAAAATATAAGCGCAACATGCATGAGTTAATTCATATAATGATATCAGTCAATTTAAATATATTAAATAAATAAATTAGGCCCTTTTAATCTATGGTTTTCACATGACTGGGAATACAGATACGCTTATGTTGGTCACAGATACTGTATCTTTAAAAAAAGGTGGGGCTTGGATCAGAAAACAAGTCAGTATCTGGTGTGACCACCATTTGCCTCATGCACAGTGACACATCTCCTTCTCATAGAGTTGATCAGGCTGTTGATTGTGGCCTGTGGAATGTTGTCCCACTCCTCTTCAATGGCTGTGCGAAGTTGCTGGATATTGGCGGGAACTGGAACATGGTGTCGTACACGTTGATCCAGAGCATCCCAAAGRGGTTCAATGGGTGACATGTCTGGTGAGTTTGCAGGACATGGAAGAACTGGGTCACTTTCAGCTTCCTGGAATTGTGTACAGATCCTTGCAACATGGGGCCGTGCATTATCATGCTGAAACATGAGGTGATGGCGGTGACTGAACGGCATGACAATGGGCCTCAGGATCTCGTCACGGTATCTCTGGGCATTCAAATTGCCGTCGATACAATGCAATTGTGTTCGTTGTCCGTAGCTTATGCCTACCTATACCATAACCCCACCGCCACTATGGGGAACTCCGTTCACAACGTTGACATCAGCACACTGCTCGCCCACACAATGCCATGTGTCTACCATCTGCCTGGTACAGTTGAAACCACAGTTCATCCATGAAGAAGGGGTGGAAACATGGTTCCGGGTGGGGGGTTGAGACATGTTGGTTGGGTGGGATTGGGGAAATTTGGGGGTGGAGGCTATGGTGATCATGGTGATCAATGGTTTGTATTTGTGTACTTTAAAAAAAGTTTTCCTTCTTCTTTTTGAGTGGCACCCAACTGGTGGATGTGAACTATGAAATTATATAAACTTGTGTATTGTGCCTGTAGCCCCTCCCCCCCTCCCCAACAAGAAAAAGATATGGTCACAAATATATTTATATTTTTTTATCAGCAGCCAGTCCCAAACAGATCGGTTAATCAGGTAGCTATCATTGGCTGTTAATCACAGCCCTTGTTTGTCGGGTATTCGTGTTAAGTGCTTATTAAACTGACGGGACTGTGGCTTATCCATCTCACACACACACACACACACACACACACTGGCTGAAAGGAACACAGTAGAGCAGGATTCATCAGGTATTGTTCTCTGCAACACATTGGGGAACGAAGAGCAGCCTAGTGATGCCAACAGTTAGCATCCAAGCTAATAAATCAGCTTTCACTGTAATGACTCCGCCATGTAGCATTCAGGCACTCCGGTATTTGGCGATCAAGCTAATCTCTCAGGTTTCTAGTATTGACTCAGGTATTTAGCATGCAGGCTAACACATCAACAAGGATAATTCAGACTAATGGATTACTCATTTAGCATTGACTCAGGTATTTAGCCTACAAGCTAATCACTGGGGTACGTAGCATTCGGGATAATAAATAACTAATTTGCCATTCAGACTAATGAGGGAGCTTAGTGCTGTTCCACTGAGGAATGGCACTGTTGTTCTCTGTTTACTCACTTCATTTTCTGGCATGAAACACACACACACACACACACACACACACACACACACACACACGTACAGTCAAGTAAAAAGAAACAGCTTGTGTGACTCATGAGATGAATGATTAAGCGAATCCAAAGACCGAGTAGGCAGACAAATATGGTGTTAGAACATGTGTGTGTGTCGCTGGTGACTTAAAGTCTGTGTAGGGCTAGAACAAAACTGTGCACTGTGTGGGGGTGCCTCAGGAGAGTGTTGAGAAACAGTGATTTAGTGCTAAGTATGCAACTGAACTAGAGCAGAAAGACCCTTGTGAAAAATGAATGAACTACATATGCAAGAGAAGAACTCACAGCTCGCTCATTAGTGTGTCCCACCCACACACACACACATACACAGGCACACACACAGGAACACACATGCACACACAGACAGACAGAGTAGGGTAATTAAAAGTAATTATTCTCAATTCTGCTAGGTCTGTGTGGATCAGTGTTCAGGTTGTTGAGGCAGTTTACTGTTTCACTCATTACAGGATAAACAAAACAAATCTACATCCCTACCTCCTCTCCCTCAGTAATAATTAAAAAGGGGATGAGGAGGAGGAGTGAAAGATGAGAGGAGGGCTTGAGAGAGGACTGCAGCTAAAGCAGTTTCTCACTCCTCAAATTCAGCTTACTCCACAACACGCATGCAATAACACCCCCCCCCCCCCCCCACACACACACACACACACACACACACTACACCAGTGGTTCCCAATCATCGGTACTAGGACTTGAGAAGACTAACGAGACCATAGGCCTACTGGTACAATGCACATGAGGAGGTACTACTGGGGTAATCCAGGCAGAGCTAAATTCAGTTGGTGGTACAGTAGCTTCAAGTTTCAAGTTCTACTAGTATACCATATGTATGGTATACACTGTCCAACAAAATGCTTACGTGTAGGTTCCTTCTTGCAACAACAATAAGAAATAAAAGGTATTATGAACATAAAGTATATGGCTCAGTATAATATAATAAATATTTTAGCATAAAAAGGTACAATTTACAGTACAGTATTTACATGTGTTTTGGAGGGGGGATTGGAGGCTAGTGTTTATTAAATTGGCAGTATTTAGCAATAATAATAAGAGTCTGGTAGCAGTCGTGATGTGTGTGTAGCATGAGTTTAAATGTGTGCGTGTGTACAGTGCCTTCAGAAAGTATTCACACCCATTGACTTTTTCTACATTTTGTTGTGTTACAGCCTGAAAGGCAACTGTTGGTAGATGGGTAGAAATAAAAAATAAACTGACATTGAATAACCACTTGACCATGGTGAAGTTATTAATTACTCTTTAGATGGTGTATCAATATACCCAGTCAATACAAAGATACAGGAGTCCTTCATAACTCAGTTGACGGAGAGGAAGGAAACCACTCAGGTATTTCACCATGTGGTCAATGGTGACTCTAAAACAGTTTAATGGCTGGGATAGGAGAAAACTGAGGATGGATCAACAACATTGTAGTTACTTCACAATACTAACCAACAGTATCTGACAGAGTGAAAATAAGGAAGCCTGTACAGAATAAAAATATTCCAAATCATGAATCATGTTTGCAACATGGCGCTAAACTAATACTGCAAAAAATGTGGCAAAGCAATTCACGGCCCAGTACCATCCAGGACCTCTATACCAGGCGGTGTCAGAGGAAGGCCCTAAAAATTGTCAAGTCTCCAGCCACCCTAGTCATAGACTGTTCTCTCTGCTACAGCACGGCACGCGGTACCGGAGCGCCAAGTCTAGGTCCAAGAGGCTTCTAAACAGCTTCTACCCCCAAGCCATAAGACTCATGAACAGCAAATCAAATGGCTACCCAGACTATTTGCATTGAACCCCCCCCCCCCAATACAAATACAATTGTATTTGATTTGATTTTACGCTGGAGTTGTTTACCAAGAAGACATTGAATGTTCTTGAGTGGCCAAGTTACAGTTTTGACTTAAATCTGCTTGGCAAGACTTGAAAATGGTTATCTAGCAATGAGCTTGAAGAATTTTAAAAAGAATAATGGACATATTGTACAATCCAGGTGTACAAAGCTCTTATAGACTTACCCAGAAAGACTCACAGCTGTAATCGCTACCAAAGGTGATTCGAACGTATTGACTCAGGGGTGTGAATACTTATGTAAATGAGATATTTCTGTATTTCATTTTCAATACATTTGCAAAAATTTATAAAAACATGTTTTTACTTTGACATTAAGGGGTATTGTGTGTAGGTGTGTGAGAGAGAAAAAATATATTTCATCCATTTTGAATTCAGGCTGTAACAACAAAATGTGGAATAAATCAAGGGGTATGAATACTTTCTGAAGGCACTGTATGTATATGAGCGTATGGGTGTATATCTGTGTGGGTGTGTGAGTGTGTGAGTGCATGTGTGCTATGATGCAGTCAGTGCAGGTGGTCAGTCCAGTTCAAGTGTTCAGCAGTCTGATGGCTTGTAGACCAAAAAAGGTTGGGAGCCACTGCTCTACACACACAAACACCAACACACACACACACACACACACACACAACACACACACAACACACACACACACACACACACACACACACACACACACCACACACCACACACACACACACACACACACACACACACACACACACACACACACACACAAAGACACGCACACGCAGATTGTGCATTTCTTCCTCTAGCCAACTGAGCCACTGTAATGTGAAGCATCTCAACTTTGAACTAACATTGAGTTAATCTGAACTAGAATTGAATTTACATTCAGCTAATGTAGACCTGAACTGAAAATAACATTGACTTGGAGACGTATAAATGCGTAGACCAGGAATGTAATACCCAGGGATGTGGCGGAGGCTAACCTCATAACAATTGTGATGTCCATGTTTATAGTGTTTCCATAACTATAGGGCCAGATTAGCATTGTGAGCATTGGTGTTTTCGTTACCCACTTCCTGTCATCATGACGGGTTTTGACTGAGCGTTTTGATGTTAGCCAGGCAGGTGGTCAGCTAATAATATCAGCTCTCTCCTGAGCAATATTCATGAGCACAGAGAAATAGAGAGAGAGAGAGACTCATACATGTAATCAGAGGCAGTGTGTTGGAAGCGAAACAGCGACTTTACATAAATTACCCACCTGTAATCTGAACGCCCCCTCAATGAAGTCTCCTCAGGGGGGAGTGTGTGTGTGTGTGTGTGTGTGTGTGTGTGTTTTGGAATGGAGTGTAGCAATGAGGAGGCCAGGGGTTGGTGGATTAGCTCTCTGATGAGCAATGGCATTGGTGAGCTGAGCCTTAAAGGAATTGGCAAGGTGAGGTTGGAGGATTGCAATAAAGCTGACCACACACATGCCGGTCAGGTGAGAGGGGAGGGTTGTAGGAGAGGAAGAGGTGGAGGACAAAGGTGAGGAGAGGGGATGATAGAGAAGACAGGATAGGAGAGGATATGGATTTGATGGAGTAGAAAAGAGATGGGAGGAGAGATGAGGGGAGGGGGAGGTTGAGTCAGTAACTGTATGTGTAACTGCAGGTGGAATCAGTCTTACATAGAGAAACCTTGCTTCAGAGCCTCATACATAAACATGGAGCCTTGTCACCTGCTTCACTAAACCTCTAAGGTACCATACCCCTACACGCACACACACACGCACACACACACAAACACACACACACACGCACAAACATCAAAGTAGCGAGTCACCAGCAGAATTTAATGTGCTTTGTCAGGTCTAGTGTGAATGCTTGATAATGTGTAGTCAACTGTTAAAAGTAAGGCAACATTGTTGTTGGAATTGAAAATGAAATGGTATATGTCTTTGCATTTTGATTTTATGTTCTAAGAACGGTTTAATAGCTGCTGTCCTGGGTTCAATCCCAATGCTAAAAAGCTCCTAATACCTCAGTTTCTGTGTAACACACACACGCTCGCTCTCTCACACTCACTCATGTTTTTTTGTGTTCCAGGCGAGGACTTCTATGAGCTGTCGCCCTATGAGCTCCACGAATTCTCAGAAGAGTTTAGACACGCCTCCATCATCTCAGGTACCACTGGATGTGTGTGTGTGTCCAGGCAGGTCACACTAGATCGACTTCACTATTCAACGTTTGTCCTGTCCCCCAGGACGTTGGGAGATGCCTTCAATACCGTCCACTAGGGGCAACCTGAGTACCTATTACCAATTAGTAGGCTCCTAGCTTGCTAGGGCTTTGTGGATGGGGATAGAGGAAGGCCTTTAACTGCACACTCTGGCTCCAAGGAAAGGAAAGGAAAGGGAAAGGTAAAGGGGGATACCTAGTCAGTTGTATAACTGAATGCATTCAACTGAAATGTGTCTTCCGCATTTAACCCAACCCTGGGTTCAATCTCAGTGTTAGGCACTAGTTTTTATTTGTTCTGTTTTAACACTATCCCAAACCTTAACCCTTACCTTAACCAGTCAGAATTAATTCCTAAACTTAACCGTCGAAATTTGACGTTTATCCTCACCTTGGACAAATGTTGAATACTGAAGTTAGACCATGATACCTTGTTGCTATGTCTGTTAAGGTAACAGGGCTGGTGTATGTGGGTCTGTTTCTGATACGGAGGGGCTACTTAGAATACAAATCTCCCCTGTTGATTGAGATGAATGAAGAGAAGCTATTTTCTGTCTGTCTGTGTGTGTGTGTGTCTGTAACTGAAGCTATCCTCCKTCCCCGCATGAAAAGCTATTTTCTTTCCAATTTCCTTTTGCGCCAGTTCACATTTCTCATTATTTAAAGCACTGAGAAGTCATCTGCAGCTTCTCTAGGAGACATACGAGCTCCACTACACACACACACACACATTCCACCATTTCTTGGTATATGTGGAAGAGAGAGAGTGTTTATATTTTATATAATTTGTGTATTCCCTCTCAGTTCATCAAATATAAACACGCTATCTGACGATTGATCATACTTCATTTGAACTCCCTCTCTGTTTCGGTATCTCACACAGACTCCTGAGCTTTTAGGGCTGGATTCAATCCGTATCGCGGAAGAGCCAGGTTAAAATTCAAACGTACGTTTCGATTGAACTGACATATGCTGGGATGCAGTCTTTGCAACCGCGGGAGCATTGCCTACAGATTGCATTGAGCTCTTAAAGCGGCAATCTGCAGTTCAAACAATAACAAAGCAGACACCCCGCCACTGATTTGGTAAACAGCTGAGGGATGAGGCTGAAGAAATTTAACCACTTTCAAATTCATGGTCAGAGCTATGGATACAAGGACTGACCATCAATCATATCACAATTATAGTCGTAAACATGTTTTGAGGCTATAAAGTGTGTTCACATTCACACTGTTTTACAAACAATGGAGTAAAACAAACATATTTTGGGTTCTGACGGGGTACGACGGTTCAACTAAGCTCATGAGGCATCTATAAGTTATATTCTTCAAGAATCAATGGATAGATATTATTAATTTAAGGGGAATTTCACCCTGGGGACCCTGTTGTTTTTTATCATATCCAAGTCAGTGAGATGTGTTTCCCACATACAGTACCAGTCAAAAGTTTGGACACACCTAATCCTTCCATTTTTTTTCTTTTTTCTCACTATTTTCTACATTGTAGAATTATAGTGAAGACATCAAAACTATGAAATAACACCGTTTACCAGCAAARGTTAGCACACGTTGGCTAGCTAGTTAGCCTGGTGCTTGTTAACTTGCTATGTGCCAAGCTTTCACGTTTGTAACTTGTTAGCAAACGTGCAACACCAGGAAATGTAAATAATTTTAATTGACGCGGCTTGACATTTTAATATGTCAGTTTGGAACCATTTCAAATCTCACAAAATTATAGGTATGATGCAATATAGGATCCCCCCCTCCATTGACTTTGACAGGTCATTCTTGTCTATAGTAACCCTTGGAAGGTTTTTTGTTGTTGTTGTAGCAATGTCTTTGTGTTGTGTTTTGAGAATCTTCAGAGAGAAATATTAGGTGGTTGTGTAAATACTGTTGTAGCCTTGATTTTATACTTTTCAGTGTACCTCATGCTCGTGTACCCAAAATGCAGKTACTTTGTGGTGTATTTCAGCAGAACACTGTGGAAAGATTACAGATAACCTGCGTTTTCCAAAGAGAAAAGGTAAATAGAGAAAAGGGGTAGCCTAAATTGATTACGTGGTCTGTAAGGTACTTTGTGGTCCTCAGACTACCGCTAACCACATAACACAAACCCATACAAACATTACCCAATTCATCTTTCTGTCATGCTCAGTAGCAGCGCGTGGGTAAAATCACAGGGGAAGCCAGAAAAAAAAACATATTACGACATGTGTTGTGATAATTGCGTTGTTTGCTCTGTAACCTGTTAGTTCATATGCCTTGCCGTCGTGACATATAGGCCTAAGGCAGAGACAATAAGAAGACACAGTGGCAGAATAAATTCACCCACACCTTTGTTTCATCACAAAACCGGGGAGCAACATCTGTCCAGTGGAGTCCACGAAGCATATTGCATGAAACAAACAGTTACATGACCTACAGCATGGTCAATCAAGTTAATGTGTCTTACATTTTTGGACTACAAAACGATTATTGATTTAGAACACCGGAGAAATATGTGGCTGTCCATGTTACTGATGTGTGTGTGTGTGTGTAAGTACAAAAAAAACATGTTGACTCACCCTACTTGTAGAGAAACGCTAATGCCATCCTCCGATCTTTCCTGTTGCCAAAACGGTCTATTACTTTGTCATACAGTACACACTTTTAGTTTGTTGTCGTAGGTTACATGGCTAAAACACTTGCTCGTTAGCCTAACATGCTTTCGATGAGCAAGCTAGTTAACATTAGCCTACTACATCTAGCTACATTTTGAACTTCCTTCCTCTCAGGTCAGGGGCACAATGTATGAATTTAAGTTTGGATCGCTGTTATAATTGTTGGCCAGTACGAAGAATTAAGTGAAACCACAAGTCCAAATCCCCATCTCCAGCCATGGCTAATTTAGGAAAGGGATCATTTTAGCTAGCTAGCCACCGGAGAACAACAACTGGCAGCAAGATTGATAGCCAACTGAGAACCAACTAACTAACCAACCATAGATTATTTATACACATTCATCATTGTTACCAACACACAGAGAGTGAGTTAGCTATATCGGCAACTCTATTTTTAGTAACATAGTGTTTTTCAGACGAGTGTAATCGATGGATACCAGATTTAGCTGCTCATATTTGCTAACATTAACTAGCATACATTAGCTAATGTTAGTCATAGATGTTTCCTCCGCTAAAGATAATCACTGCTAACCTCAAATCAAATCAAAAATATATTTATATAGCCCTTCTTACATCAGCTGATATCTCAAAGTGCTGTACAGAAACCCAGCCTAAAACCCCAAACAGCAAGCAATGCAGGTGTAGAAGCACGGTGGCTAGGAAAAACTCCCTAGAAAGGCCAAAACCTAGGAAGACACCTAGAGAGGAACCAGGCTATGAGGGGTGGCCAGTCCTCTTCTTGCTGTGCCGGGTGGAGATTATAACAGAACATGGCCAAGATGTTCAAATGTTCATAAATGACCAGCATGGTCAAATAATAATAATCACAGTAGTTGTCGAGGGTGCAACAAGTCAGCACCTCAGGAGTAAATGTCAGTTGGATTTTCATAGCCGATCATTAAGAGTATCTCTACCGCTCCTGCTGTCTGTAGAAAGTTGAAAACAGCAGGTCTGGGACAGGTAGCACGTTCGGTGAACAGGTCAGGGTTCCATAGCCGCAGGCAGAACAGTTGAAACTGGAACAGCAGCACGGCCAGGTGGACTGGGGACAGCAAGGAGTCATCATGCCAGGTAGTCCTGAGGCATGGTCCTAGGGCTCAGGTTCTCCGAGAGAGAGAAAGAAAGAAAGAGACAAAGAGAGAATTTGAGAGAGCATACTTAAATTCACACAGGACACCGGATAAGACAGGTGAAGTACTCCAGAGACAACAGACTGACCCTAGCCCCCCGACACATAAACTACTGCAGCATAAATACTGGAGGCTGAGACAGGAGGGGTCAGGAGACACTGTGGCCCCATCCGATGATACCCCCGGACAGGGCCAAACAGGCAGGATATAACCCCACCCACTTTGCCAAAGCACAGCCCCCATACCACTAGAGGGATATCTTCAACCACCAACTTACCATCCTGAGACAAGGCCAAGTATAGCCCACAAAGATCTCCGCCACGGCACAACCCAAGGGGGGCGCCAACACAGACAGGAAGATCACGTCAGTGACTCAACCCACTCAAATGACGCACCCCTCCTAGGAACGGAATGGAAGAGCACCAGTAAGCCAGTGACTCAGCCCATGTAATAGGGTTAGAGGCAGAGAATCCCAGTGGAGAGAGGGGAACCGGCCAGGCAGAGACAGCAAGGGCGGTTCGTTGCTCCAGAGCCTTTCCGTTCACCTTCACACTCCTGGGCCAGACTACACTCAATCATATGACCTACTGAAGAGATGAGTCTTCAGTAAAGACTTAAAGGTCTTTACTGCGTCTCTCTTTGAGAGTCTGCGTCTCTCACATGGGTAGGCAGACCATTCCATAAAAATGGAGCTCAATAGGAGAAAGCCCTGCCTCCAGCTGTTTGCTGGAGGGACAATTAGGAGGCCTGCGTCTTGTGACCGTAGCGTACGTGTAGGTATGTACGGCAGGACCAAATCGGAAAGATAGGTAGGAGCAAGCCCATGTAATGCTTTGTAGGTTAGCAGTAAAACCTTGAAATCAGCCCTTGTCTTAACAGGAATCCAGTGTAGGGAGGCTAGCACTGGAGTCATTTGATCAGATTTTTTGGTTCTAGTCAGGATTCTAGCAGCCGTATTTAGCACTAACTGAAGTTTATTTAGTGCTTTATCTGGGTAGCCGGAAAGTAGAGCATTGCAGTAGTCTAACATAGAAGTAACAAAAGCATAGCTACATTTTTCTGCATCCTTTTTGGACAGAAAGTTTCAGATTTTTGCAATGTTACGTAGATGGAAAAAAGCTGTCCTTGAAACAGTCTTAATATGTTAGTCAAAAGAGAAGCAGAAACTGGTAACCACCATGGCATACCCAGTTAGCAATGATCACTCGGGAGGCCGGCATCCTTCCAGAGTGGTCAAGTACCATGCGACAGCTTTTTGCCAATGGCCTCATTCATGGGGCACCCGCGATAGGCTGCCGTGCTCCTGCCGTTAACATGGCGTTTTCCAATCGCACAACCCACCCGCCTTTCATCCACCCTTCTCCCGACCGGCGACAAGTCAGAAGCAAGATGCTTTTTCAGCCTACTCCCTGTCACCACTTATTTACTTAAAATATATTTATTGATTTTTATTATTTAAGATTCATTCGATGCCATGTCCATTTGAAAAAGGTTTTTGGAAAAGTACTGTAAATGATTATGTGCAAAATATATCAGAATACCAAGTCCTAGTCATGTGGATCCACTGGTGACAACAAATCAAATGTACTTGCAGGCTTCTCACACAATGCAATGGAGACAAAAGTGACAAAGTAATCAAATAAGTGACATAGTCAATATACAGCATAACATACAAAAAAAGATAAAAAGACTAAACTAAATCAAGTACAAGAGGCATGCAGATAAAAGAAAATAAGAAATACAAATAAGATTAAAAAAAATAGCCTAATAATATTTAGAAAATAGCCTACAGGGATAGACAGTAGTATGGACATTGTTTGCCCATGTGCATAGTGAGTGAAAGAAGGTACAGTACCGTAGCAGCATATAAACAATACTAGTGCAGTAAGGTGACATAACAATTGAATTGGTCCGGTAGACAAATTGTATTTGACTGTGTACAGAATATGAATAAATGGTAATTGTGTCGTAGTCCAGGATTCAGCTGTTGGAACAGTCTTGTGGCTTGGGTGTAGAGGCTGGCTTTGAGACAGGTGGTCCGAGACTTGATGTTGACCCTCACTGCAGCGGATCCCTCTCCCTTGTGCGCCGCCTTCTCCCACCATCAGATGACCTGAATCTGAATCCCCTCATCTGTGGCATCCTGGGTTGTTCCGAATGGCTCGTATACACAAAGAAAGAACATTTGAATCGCACATGATCTTACACATGAGTTTAAGAAATGACTTAAAAAGTAGAGAAAAACACATTTAATAAATATCAACACATACTGTGAGGAATGGTCTTTAAACAGGCCTTATCCTGGGCGGCAGGTAGCCTAGCGGCCAGTAACCGAAAGGTTGCTGGATAAATTCCCGAGCTGACAAGGTAAAAATCTGTCGTTCTGCCCTGAACAAGGCAGCACTGTTCCCCGGTAGGCCATTATTGTAATTAAGAATTTGTTCTTAACTGCCTTGGTTAAAAAAAAAGGTAAAAAAATAAATGAACAGCAGAGGTGGCGATGGCAATAGTGGCGATAGTGTATTATTTGTTCAGTATTTCGAAATGTTTGGTGGTGATACGTTAACTCAGCAAAAAAATAAACGTTCTCTCACTGTCAAGTGCATTTATTTTCAGCAAACTTAACATGTGTAAATATTTGTATGAACATAACAAGATTCCACAGACATGTGACTAACAGAAAAGGAATAATGTGTCCCTGAACAAAGCYGGGGTCAAAATAAAATGGCAGAACACTGACATTCCTGTCTTGCAGGAAATCATGCACAGAACGAGCAGTATGGCTAGTGGCATTGTCATGCTGGAGGGTCATGTCTGGATGAGCCTGCAGGAAGGGTACCACATGAGGGAGGATGATGTTTTCCCTGTAACGCACGGCTCAGTCCATTGATGCTGTGACACACCGCCCCAGACCATGACGGTCCCTCCACCTCCAAATCGATCCCGCTCCAGAGTACAGGCCTCGGTGTAACGCTCATTCTTTCGATGATAAACGTGAATCCGACCATCACCCCGGTGAGACAAAACTGTGACTCGTCAATGAAGAGCACTTTTTGCCAGTCCTGTCTGGTCCAGCACCGGTGGGTTTGTGCCCATTGGCGACGTTGTTGCTGTTGTGTGGTGAGGACCTGGCGACGTTGTTGTTGTTGTATGGTGAGGACCTGCCTTACAACAGGCCTACAAGCCCTCAGACCAGCCTCTCTCAGCCTATTGCGGACAGTCTGAGCACTGATGGAGGGATTGTCTGTTCCTGGTATAACTCGGGCAGTTGTTGTTGCCATCCTGTACCTGTCCCACAGGTGTGATGTTTGGAATGTCCTGAATCCTGTGCAGGTGTTGTTACACGTGGCCTGCCACTGCGAGGATAATCAGTTGTCCGTCTCCCTGTAGCGCTGTCTTAGGCGTCTCACAGTACGGACATTGCAATTTATTGCCCTGGCCACATCTGCAGTCCTCATGCCTCCTTGCAGCATGCCTAAGGCACGTTCACGCAGATGAGCAGGACCCTGGCATCTTTCTTGTGGTGTTTTTCAGAGTCAGTAGAAAGGCTTCTTTGTGTCCTAAAGTTTTCATAACTGTGACCTTAATTGCCTGCCGTCTGTAAGCTGTTAGTGTCTTAACGACCGTTCCACAGGTGCATGTTCATTAATTGTTCATGGTTCATTGAACAAGCATGGGAAACAGTGTTTAAACCCTTTACAATGAAGATCTGTGAAGTTATTTGGATTTTTACGAATTATCTTTGAAAGACAGGGACCTGAAAAAGGGACATTTCTTTTTTTGCTGAGTTTACAAACAWTTACAACTGCCTGTGGCATTTTTTTTCTAAAATTCACAATCGCCATTCTTCTTGCTCCTAGCCGAGAATGGTAACTTTCTGTTGAAGTTGCTGAATGGCATCAGACTGCTCTCATGGCAGATCTGCCAGTTTTGTCAAGCAGAAGTTACTTAAGGATCGGACCCTTTTTTCCCCCGCCTAAAATGACATACCCAAATCTAACTGCCTGTATCCAAGGACCTGAAGCAAGGATATTAATATTCTTGATACCGTTTCAGAGGAACACTTTGAAGTTTGTGGAGATGTGAAATTAATGTAGGAGAATATAACACATTAAATCTGGTAAAAGATAAAACAAAGAAAAAACCATGCATTCCATCATCTTTGAAATGCAAGAGAAAGGCCAATATAGGACTTAGGAATCTAGGCACAATTTAGATTTTGGCCACTAAATGGCAGTAGTGTATGTACAASGTTTTAGACTGATCCAATGAACCATTGCATATATGTTSCATATATGTTCAAAATGTTGTATCAAGACTGCCCAAATGTACCTAATTGGTTTATTAATACATTTTCAAGTTCATAACTGTGCACTCTCCTCAAACAATAGCATGGTATTATTTCACTGTAATAGCTACTGTAAATTGGACAGTGCAGTTAGATTAACAAGAATTTAAGCTTTCTGCCCATATAAGATATGTCTATGTCCTGGGAAATGTTCTTGTTACTTACAACCTCATGCTAATCACATTAGCCTGCGTTAGCTCAACTGTCCTGCGGGGGGACACCGATCCTGAGGTGCCACCACCTACTGTACATAGTGTGGATCTCTCACAGGATTGAGAGTATGAGTCAGATTTTACCATACAGCATATCAAAAACCTTAATGCATATAACATTACTTTGGCAAAGGAGGGTAAAAAGTGGGTATATTAAGTTAATTCTCCACTATTATTGGTCACAGTTCAAAGTCTTAACATCCTCCCAATGAAATGGCTATGGATTCCAAACACTTAAGCAATGCAGACTTCATTGAAATAATAGAAAGAAGCAACTATGGATTGGACAATATCCATGTATGACAGTGCAACATCTGAACATGTCCATCATTTGACATAGATGACGAAGAAGCAAACAACAACGAGATGCTACAATTCAAGTTCTGTCAATGATTTTGATTTTATGTTATTGGTGAGAAGCCAAATCGGCTTCCGTTTGCACTTTTTGGGGTGAGCCAGGACCATTCACAGTTGAGCTCACTCAGTTTAGCTCAACACTGATTGGCTATTATTGTATTCCCAAAAAATATCAAGGGAAGCCAAATGCTTGCTGTCTTCCCTTGCATTTAATTCTATGGGCAACAATGATGTCAATACTCTGTTTGGCCAGATAGCATCAGAAAGTTGAGCTACTGTACACATAGAGACAGAGGGGCACTGTTTCGCTTGCTCGGATGCTTCCTCCGGTGAGATACATTCGGCCTCTTGCGAACTGAAGGAAAATTATTAAATAAAGAGAGACAAATGATAAAATTCTACACAGTCGCTACAGTCCCATTCGTTTTCTTTGTAGCCTTGTTTGAATGTTGCGGTTGCGCACATTTGTACGGAATGGGGTGAGTTTACGTTACTGAAGAAAACGTGCGAACAAAACGGAGGTTTTTAGATATAAAGAGACTTTATCGAACAAAAGGAACATTTATTGAGTAAATGAATGTCTGCTGAGTGCAACCATATGAAGATCATCAAAGGTAAGGGATTCATTTTATCTCTATTTCTGACTTGTGTAACTCTCCTACTTGGCTGGATACTGTTTGTAATGATTTGTATGCTGGGCTATGTTCTCAAATAATCGTAAGGTATGCTTTCGCCGTAAAGCATTTTTTAAATCTGACACCGTGGTTGCATTCACAAGAAGTTCATCTTTAAACCTATGTAAAATATGTTTTGTTTTCTGAATTTTTATAATGAGTATTTCTGTATTTGAATTTGGCGCCCAGCATTTTCACTGGCTGTTGAAGAGGTGGGATGCTAGCGTCTCACGTACCCTAGAGAAGTTAAGGGTATCCTCTGTTTTTAAATGCACTATGTCCAGATGTGTGGTTGTATTGTGTTTTTACAATTGGCAAATAAATCGAATCAAATTAAAATGACAACAAATGTAAGGTATTTATAGAAACAAAAAACTGCTTGCAGCCTCTGGCTGGCTGTGGTTCGCTGGAAGGTGACAGGCCCAATTTGAGATTACAGAAATTCCTTGCTATTGTCTTTGAAATTCACTCATGGCTAGATGGCTGGCCGAAGGCTTATATCTGTCCTCTGAGTGGAGGCTAAATGGCAGAGATTCAAAAGCAGCCTGCCAAGGGCTTATAGCAGTCCTATGAGTGGGGGCTACCCGCCAGAGATGCAAATCACATCTTAAAACGGCAAACTCTGTTGGTGGTAGGAATTTATAGCCTTGGTCATACAGTAGGGAAAGTTGAAAATAGCAACTATTTTGCTGTCTAGGTAGGATAAATTGATTGACAGTGTGTATCCAAAAGCTAGCTATATGATAAACTGATGGCTTTCAGAGTTCAATCCAGCACTGTAGCTAGCTAGCTAACATTAGGTTACCTCTAATCGAGAATATTCAGTTTTGTTGAGAAGGGGAAAAAACGATGGTATCGCATCACTTCTCAGCTGGCGTCAAAGTTTATTCCCAGTCAGTTCAGCCTGCAAATCCCTCTGATCATTTTTGTAAGCATCATTCTTCATCGCTGCAAGCCACTGGCAGCATCGTGGTTAATCTCCGGTATGTAGAACGGTGAAAGATAACTCCTTTTTGTGCTTGTTTGTAATTAGCACAGAACACCACACGGGCATGATGACAAACGTTAGTGAAAAACAAACCTGATTATGCATGGTGTGGATCATTTTGACGTTTATGACAAAAACTTTGTTATTAACATAGTATGCAGTGGCAGAGCCAGGAGGGAATGTCCCTTTAAGTGTCTAAAAATGTATATAGCAAGTGCAGATTGCCGCTTTAAATGTCAGAAGACTCCAACAGCGCAACGTGTGTGTTCGTATATGTGTACGTGAAAGCCGGTGTGTGTGTGAGTGTATGTACTTGTGTGTGTGTCTGTTGTTTAGAGTGAGGTGATGAGCTTACAGATGGAGATAAAAGGATTCTATCAGTCTGATTAGATTTATAATGACCTCATGTGAAGATGCCCACTCAACCCTAGATAGTAAACTATCCACTCACCATGCAGAGATCGGCGACTGACAAAGAGACAGCGAGAGAGAGAGAGAGAGGGGAAAGACGAGCGGGAAGACAGGAGAGAAAGAGCTGAAAGACAAAGAGAGAGAATGGGAAAGGGAGAGAGAGAAGGAGAGAGGGATGAGGCAACAAGCGAGGGAGAAGGATGCAGAGCTAGAGAGAGACAGATTGGGAGGGAGAGAGGGAGGGAGGAAGCGGAAGATAAGAGTATGATATAGAGGAGTGTTAAATAGCATGTGCAGGAGAAAGAGGAAGAAAGAAGAGTGGAACATTAAAGGATGTCTTAGACAAGACTGTTACCAATCGATTGGAAGGAAAGGCTGAGCGTGACAGAGAGAGAGAGAGAAGAGGGGGTGTGTGTGCGTGACAAAGGACATTTGAGGTGACAGCGGAGAGACAATCACCAACGAACACACTTCTTTATCCAAAACACTGAGACGCATCAATATAGACAGCTCTGATGCAAATATGTGTGTGAAAGAGAGGGAGAGAAAGTATGTTGGCAGTTGTGTTTGTGTTTATGCATAAATATTTCMCAGAAGAGAGCTGATGTGATGTTCTTTGTTCAACTGGGATGCTTTGACAGTTTTTCAGTTGGACAGAGTTGGGACGAGCGCAAGACGACTCTATAATATAAGCCTACACATTTCATTTTTATTTAACCTTTATTTTAAGAGGGAAGACAATTATTGACACCTAGGTGACTTTTTCAAATGCGCCCTGTATATCCGACATAAATATACTATCTATACACACACACACGCACACACACACACACACACACACACACACACACACACACACACACACACACACACACACACACACACACATACACACACACACACACACAAATACTCTATATATACAAAAGTATGTGGACATCCCTTCAAATTTGTGGATTTGGCTATTTCACCTGCTGACAGGTGTATAGAATCGAGCACACAGTCATGCAATCTCCATAGACAAACATTGGCAGTAGAATCGTCTTACTGAAGAGCTCAATAACTGTCAACGTGGCACCGTCATAGGATGCCACCTTTCCAACAAGTCAGTTTGTCAAATATCTGCCCTGCTAGAGCTTCCAAGTCAACTGTAAGTGTTGTTGTGAAGTGGAAACGTCGAGGAGCAACAATTGRTCGTTAAAATCGTCTGTCCTCAGTTGCAACACTCACTACCGAGTTTAAAATTGCCTCTGGAAGCAACGTCAGCACAAGAGCTGTTAATTGGGAGCTTCCTGTAATGGGTTTCCATGGCCGAGCAGCCGCACACAAACCTAAGATAACGAAAAAGCAAAGCCAAACGTCAGCTGGAGTGGTGTAAAGCTCACTGCCATTGGACTCTGGAGCAGTGGAAACACCTTCTCTGGAGTGATGAATCACGCT
The DNA here is from genome assembly GCF_002910315.2 of Salvelinus sp. IW2-2015. Classification (NCBI taxonomy): domain Eukaryota; kingdom Metazoa; phylum Chordata; class Actinopteri; order Salmoniformes; family Salmonidae; genus Salvelinus; species Salvelinus sp. IW2-2015. Next base: position 10,715,258 of record NC_036844.1, on the reverse strand, counting down.
TCACCATATAGCAGTCCAGTGAAGGGAAATGTTAACAATACAGCATACAATGACATTCTAGACGATTCTGTGCTTCCAACTTTGTAGCAACAGTTTGGGGAAGGCCCTTTCCTGTTTCAATATTTCAACACAGAGTGAGGTCCATACAGAAATGGTTGTCGAGATCGATATGGAAGAACTTGGATATGGAAGCCAGGCCTAATCGCCCAACATCAGTGACCGATCTCACGAATGCTCTTGTAGCTGAATGGAAGCAAGTAATTGCAGCAATGTTCCAACATCTATTGGGAAGCCTTCCCAGAAGAGTGGAGGCTATTATAGCAGCAAAGGGGGGACCAACTCCATATTAATGCCCATGATTTTGGAATGAAATGTTCGACGAGCAGGTGTCCACATACTTTTGGTCATTTAGTGTGTGTGTATGCAGATATACATATATATTTGTGTGTGTGTGTATGCAGATATACATATATATTTATGTGTGTGTAGTAAACTTTGAAATAGTGTTTTACATTGGATAAAAGTAGAGACTAGAAAATGGTATATCATTCACTGCAGTTCAGGAACAATGGTAAAGTGATTCTGCTTTGAAGTTGATTAACTTGTAACCCCACTTTTAAGAAAATGGCCCTTGAATGTTTTTCTAAACCTACTGGAGAGCTCTTCTTTGTCTACACTCGTTGAGCATCGTTCACACCCTCTTAAGCCTTAGCCCCACGCATCACTTTAAGGATTGACATGTGAGGCCATGTGCTAAACAGATTGAGTAGTGTAGTAAACAACCAAAGATTTCAAGACAAAGTGGTAAAAGTAGTAGCCTACAATAAGGAAAAACTCCAGGTTAAAATACACTTCATCTAGTCCTTGGCCTATATCCTAATCTGACTGTGGTGCAGGTCATGTGTTCTTCACATTACCGTCTCTGGTAAACACACACTATATCAAATCAAATCTACGTTTATTTGTCACATGCACATAAAAAGTGTAAACGGTACACTGAATTGGTTACTTGCATAGTAGCAATATCAAAAACAGAAAGTGTCCAGATAGAAATATTTGACAAACATTTTATAGTTATTAGTTATAGTTATCACAAAAATCTCTGAAACTGGAAACACTTATCTCCCTCACTAGCTTTAAGCACCAGCTGTCAGAGCAGCTCACAGATTACTGCACCTGTACATAGCCCATCTATAATTTACCCCAAATAACTACCTCTCCCCCTACTGTATTTATTTATTTATTTATTTTGCTCCTTTGCACCCCATTATTTCTATCTCTACTTTGCACATTCTTCCACTGCAAATCTACCATTCCAGTGTTTTACTTGCTATATTGTATTTACTTCGCCACCATGGCCTTTTTTTTGCCTTCACCTCCCTTATCTCACCTCATTTGCTCACATTGTATATAGACTTATTTTTCTACTGTATTATTGACTATGTTTGTTTTACTCCATGTGTAACTCTGTGTTGTTGTATGTGTCGAACTGCTTTGCTTTATCTTGGCCAGGTCGCAATTGTAAATGAGAACTTGTTCTCAACTTGCCTACCTGGTTAAATAAAGGTGAAATATATATATATATATTTTTTATTAGATGACACTTACCCGATACACAGGAAATGCTAAAACCACCCACATCTTGCTAAGTGGATGGGTCACTATTGTCGAGACATGTACACATGTTAATGAAATACATTAGACGACTGTAATCACCCCCAGACACATCTGGCTAACTTGATGGGTTATGTAATCATCTGGCGAAGTYGAYTCTMMTGTTTAGAACCTGCATAATCCCAACTCATACCACTACCAATGCAAACATTGTCATAGCTGCAGTATTAGACTATAACTAGCAATGAAAATGGATTTCTGATTCAAATAATATTKCCACACAGATCATACAAGTAACATTAGCTAGCTAGCTAGCCAACCGTAGTCTTTAACTTGCAATGAAAATGACTTTGACAAAATAAGAAACGTATAATATCTGAAAATGTAGCTAGASTCTTACCTGCATATATGGATGAACGATTCATGGCAGACTGGAACCATTTAATGCTGTTTTGTTTATAGCTACATCTTGTTTGGCCAGCATTGTGTCAAGTCACTCCAGTTCACACTGACYTGTTCAGAAAGCCCATAACRTTTTCCAACTAATCTGTCCATACCGCCTGCTAAATTCAGGACATCAATMTTGTTYAGGAAATTAGCTAAACTTTTGTAGTTCTTGATGGCTWACGTTATATCTTRCAAAAARGSRGRGGTAGAAAGGACTATCAACACATACTGAGCAGCTCATGTTATAGACAGAAGCAAGCTACATGGCAGACCAATCCAAACTCATCTTCTGGCATGTCCAGCCTATCCATTATCTCAGGCAATCATGGCTAGRYGGAAGGTTCCTACCTTGTTCTGTGGCTAAACTAATTAGGCTCGTAATTTAACAATTTCATTAAGGCACATGAAAGTTCACATGTTCCAGAAGGCATTTGTTCCAAAAAAACAATTTTGATTAAAAAAAATGTTTACGTTCGAAATTCCTCTCTGGTGAAATAGTGATGTGCGACATGTGCCTAGTTTCCTGAAACGAGTCACATATTACACACACACATTAAAATACAAAAACAGTCATGTGAAGGAAACACATAAAACATCACAAATCACCCAGAAAAACAGTTACATTCCTCCACAAATATGTCCCAATAAATACATTAAATTGCCCGAACGGCACCAGAACATCAAGATTAAATGTACTTAGATTTTTTTCCCAGCAATACGGTGCAATTAAACTTAAAGCAGATTTACCTAGCACGGTGGAGACCCTACGAACCTCAAGAGTTAATCAAGCCTGTGAATGGGTTAGGCAACTCGTGTCTATATTTCAAATGCAAATTGAGATGAAAAAAGATTTTGAAGTAGGGCCTTGCAAACAAAAAGGGAGTTATGTAGAGATCTATGGGGCTTTAGCGAAGTCCTGCCAAACTTTTTAAAACAGGATTTAGTGATGAGTATCAAAACTGTCACCTGTAACAAAACGAAGGGTACTATGGTACATGGCTTCCAAAGGTTTAAGAGCAGTATCAGCTGCACTTTGATAAATAATGTCACCATAATCAAGAACCGATGGAGAGGTTGACTGAATAATCAGCTTCCACKTGCTTAGAGAAAGGCGTTATCTGTTTCTGTAGAAAAAGCCAACTTTATATCTTAGCTCCTGAACCACCATCTACRGTAGATTGAGCTTTCAAATATTAACAGATTGACAAATGGTGTTTATATAAATAGTGAAGAGAACAGGTCCCAATGTCGACACGTGGTACACCTTTATGTACTTCAAGAAGTTCAGACTTTAACCCCATCAATCACGATGGCTGTAATAGTGTTATGCCCAGGCCTAAACCCTGATTGGTTTACATTCAAAATGCATTTCTCAGATAAAAAGAGTAAAGTTGTACATTTACCAAGGTTTGAAGAAATCTAGCTAGACACGGATCACTATTAAGATAATTATTGAGATCACTACTATCCCAGCCCTTATGGAGTGGCAGCACAAGAGCTGATTTCCAGACTTTTGGAATATTTCCTAATAACAATGTTAAATAAAAACGGTGGGTTATTGAACCAACAATGATGGGCGCTGCACACTTTAAGCAGACCAGGATCCAAATTGGACGGCACCTGTGGATTTCCTGTTGTCTATTGCTAGCAAGCATCCAGTACTTATTAGTCTGTAAATAGCCTAAAAGAAAAGCTTTGACAATCATTTCTCTGATCATACAGCAAGTTTCCATTGAGCCCAATATCATTGTGAATAGGCTTACACGGAACCCAAACTGGCTGCTCGCGTGCACCATRGTGCGCCATCGTGCTTAAATGTATTTTGTCCCCCCACACCAAAAGCGATCACGACACGCAGGTTAAAATATCAAAACAAACTCTGAAKCAATTACATTGATTTGGGGACTGGTCGAAAAGCATTAAACATTTKTGGCAATTTGTCCTATTTAGCTAGCTTGCTGTTGCTAGCTAATTTGTCCTGGGATATAAACATTGAGTTGTTATTTTACCTGAAATGCACAAGGTCCCCTCCCCCGAATATTAATCCACACATAAAACGGTCAACCAAATKATTTGMAGTTATCTCTCCTCCTAGGCTTTTTCTTRTCTTGACTTTATATTGCGATTGGKAACTTTCATAAATTAGGTGCATTACCGCCACTGACCTCGTTCGTCTTTCAGTCACCCACGATGACGCCGGTTTGGGTTCCGTGTTAGAAGGTATTTCGAAGAGATCAGTTATTTCCAAAAGTCAGGTAAAATTCACACAAATAAAATAGGTTGGCGAGGAATCAACTAAATGTCAATCCACACAGATTGATAGTTAGTTAGATGGAATCACACAGTTTGTAGGATCACCACAGTAATAGGCAGCAAACCAGAACCCAACCACAGACTAGAACCCAGCCAGCACTAGGACCCAGCATATAAATACACCCAAGGCACAAAACTCACCAGCCTAACAACAGCAAGGAGAGAGCAGTGACTTACTCAATGCTATTAAATGCTGGGYCCCATCAAAACAACAACGCAACGGAGGCCATGTTACCAGTATGCTAGCCAAGAAAGAAGCACCTTGGAGGGTATGTAGTTTCCAGCACAGGGTGGTGGAAGCCGGGAGGGAGGCAAGCGCTATACCGGGTGGTGGGAGAGTAAAAAAATAGTAAATCCAYGTATACTAAACGAAGTGGAGTTTGTTTGGTAGAAATTCAAAACCATCCAAGGCACAATGTCAAGTGGAAGGATGAAAAAAGCAGTAGGAAGGTGTCTGCTCAGAAAAATGRCCCAGTGCAGAGTAGGGTGCCCAGGTAAATAGAAGTAGGCCTCAAAYGTTTCAGCAGACATGTTTTGTATGTCTCCTTAAAAGTCAGTATGCACTATTGTCCAATGTTTTCACAGTTATATGAAACAAAAATTCAGCTACAAACATTGATCAGAGAAAAAAAGACATGCTTGTCGCCATCTTGAAAAATGAGTGTGACTGAATCACATGGTGACATAACAGACATCATTTAGACCTCTCACATCATTATTATGGATGAGGACAAAGGAGGAGAACAGACAAGAGAAGAAGGTGAAGATAGCAGAAGAGAGCGGAGAGAAGGAAAAGAAAAGACGAAATGAAAGTGGAGAAGAAGGAGAAGGAGGGTGAGAGGGAACAAGAAAAGAAGGAAGGAAGAGGGGATATACACTGAACAAAAATATAAATGCAACATGCATGTTGGTTGGTTCCATGTTTCACAAGTTGAAATAAAAGATCCCAGAAAGCTTATTTCTCTCAAATGTTGTGCAGAAATGTGTTTATATCCCTGTTAGTGAGCATTTGAAACTATGTATTTGCACAACCAAAGAATTTGTCTGTCAGAAACCGTCTCAGGGATCTCATCTGAGTGCTCCTCGTCCTCACCAGGGTCTTGATCTGACTACAATTCGGCGTTCTAACCGACCTCAGTGGGCAAATGCTTACCTTTGATGGCCACTGGCACGCTGGAGAAGTGTGCTCTTCATGGATGAATCCCGGTTTCAACTGTACRGGGAAGACAGCGTTTGTGGCGTCATGTAGGCGAGCAGTTTGCTGATGTCATGCTTGCTTGCATACACAACAAGATTTCACGGTTTTGTCCATGTTTCTCCAAACGTCAAATTTCGAAGTTTCTCAAAACTTCATAGTTTGACCCTTAAGTTTGTATAGAGTTACAGTTACAACAAAAACAACTCGTTAAAGTGGAACTGACAGCGATTTAATTACATTGCAGATATGAAACAAACACACAATTATAATATCAAATTCCCAGTTTATGCTACACATTCACCAATCTTCATAAGAGGTTTTAAAAATAGGTTATATTTGCTTCAACGTTCCATGACGTACACTAAGGCATTGTTGGCAGAATAGATGGATGCAGTTCGATATATGATTAATATAATTCACCAATACATTTCTTGGTACTCCAAAAATATTGCTATTAGGTTGCAAATCACAATTGGCCTGGTACATTGTTTGCTGCCTCCATTCGGGATGCACTGTTTCATGCTCAATGGCTCAATATTTTGGACTAAAATTTACTAATGTAACTAAGCAAGGGCAATGATCACAAGTCAGTCATAACGTGGCTAATAGGCTAGCTTATCTATTTATGTAGCAAGCTAAAGACACGGAGCCTAACAGCTAGCCAGCTGTTAGGAGGATGTCATGTCATTGGAGGAGTGGGTGAGTGACTGACTTTTTCCCCTCATGTCGTTTTTCGGTGGATAAACACAGCTAGAGATGCAGGTGACAGTTGGTTAGCTAGTAAGAACTTGAATGACTGTTAACCAGTTAGCATATCGCTAGCGTTCGCAAATTCACTCTGGCTATCTACTCTGATTTCAGAGCACTCTTGTCTGAGTGTGCCAGAGTGCAGAATAACTGATGAATTTATGAACGTGCAACACCCACTGACACCGCAAATTGACTCGGTACCGGTAACCCCTGTATATAGCCTCATTATTGTTATTTTTTGTGTTACCTCTTTTTCTTTTTATACTTTAGTTTATTTTGTAAATATGTTACATTCGGCGCATGTGACAAATGCAATTTGATATCATTTGATATGACCAACCGGTGTCAGTAAATGTAGGCAAAGAAAGTTACACTTAGTCTCGAACGCCCTAGATAACATGTAACAGCCTAACCAGCTCTGCTAGGGCGAGTAAAATGGTCAGAGTAAGGTGTTCTCTCGTTTGTGTCTGGAAGTAGCTAACTAGCAAGCTAGACAACTTTAGCTAGTTAGCTTTGGGTGCTTGATTGGGACGAGTAGGCTACAATTCCCCATCGTTTATCAGTGCAATTTTGACAGCCAGCTAACTGAAAAAGTTTGAGGGGGTTTACCTCATGTTATTTCGTTAGATTTTAGCTCATCTTGCTCTGGCTAGTATTAGTTGTTGATCTTGTTGTTGTTGTTGTGCATATCTGATGGAGAGAGAGCCTACCTGTTCATGGTTGTTTGATCAATAGGACTGTAAAGTTCCCAAATGTACTGTAAGAGGACTCCCGTGGTGTTTACATATTTGCAGAAATCAATTCAGGTGTATTTTGTGGCTTTTGGTGAATGCTTTCTYATGATCTAAAGTCGCGCTGTTGCAACTGCCCGTAACACACAGTCCAGTTCAAAGTGAATGATGGCAGGCCTGTGTGGCAAATAAATGCCTACAGTAGCTCTGATTGGCTGGACGAGACAGAGACGTTTTTTTAGGTTTTATTACTGCAGTTAATTGTCCAACTGCACGGCCACTTTCAAACGCACGGCCGCTTTCCCAATCAAATTTTCACAAATGCCTTAGCATACGTAATTACCAAACATTCTATGAATTTTTGAAAATGGGAAAATGACCATATCTAAGTGCTAAATTGTCAGAAAATGTAAAAAAAATATATTAAAAAAATAAATAAAAAGGGAAATATTATTCCTGGGATTGTATATGAACAGATGTCATGTTGCTAAAATCCTGTCAGTTCCAGTTTAAGTTTAGGCATTCATTCCGAATGGTTAAGTTCAGGGTTTTGGTTAGGTTTAAAACGAAAAACCAGTGCCTAATGCTTTAATTGAATTCGCGGCCCCCTGAGCCAGAGCCGGAGCTTGCGGCTTACCCCCATCCACTACCCTCGTCCACAACTGGGCTCCAGAGTGGCGCAGCGGTCTGAGGCACTGCATCTCAGTGCAAGAGGCGTCACTACAGTCCCTGGTTTGAATCTAGGCTCTAGGCTCTATCACATCCGGCCGTGATTGGTGGTCCCATAGGGCGGCGCACAATTGGCCCAGGCGTCGTCCGGGTTTGGCCGGGGTAGGCCGTCATTGTAAATAAGAATTTGTTCTTAAAATGACTTGCCTAGTTAAGTAAAGGTTAAATTAAAAAAATAACTCCCTAGCAAACTGCAAGCCTAGTTGATGGTACGGTAATAACGCTCACCGTTGACCAAAGGGGGTGGTTTTTAAGTAATCTCCCGACATCCCTGGTACCTGGATGGACATTGAATTTCACAACCTGGCTGTGCATACGTGCGTGCTTGCATGCTTGAGTGTGTAATTGCATGTGTGTGTGTGTGTGTTTGTGCATATCTGCTATTGTGAAACCTGCTACATGCACATTCATTATTTCGTGTGTGTTCCCTGCAGTACGTCTGAGCACAGGGGACTCTAGACATTGATCATTATCTAAGTGAGGGGGGTTGAATACATTCCATGTTCGGTTCTGTTTTATCAGTCTCTGGTTCTAACAAGGTTCTTCTTCTTTCATCTGACACATCATAGCTCTGTCTGTACAGCAGTGGAGGCTGCTGAGGGGAGGACGGGTCATAATAATGGCTGGAATGGAGTCAATGGAATGGTATCAACCACATGGAAACCACCTGTTTGATGTGTTTGATACTATTCCATTGACTCCATTCCAGCCATTGTTATGAGCCGTCCTCCCCTCAGCAGCCTCCACTGCTGTACAGTTCGCTCTGCTCAGTACTGTCTAGCTTCACATATACATCTCCATATCTTTTTCTACCATATTCTTTCCATCTGTCTAATTCTACAGATGTTTGTGTGCATGTGCGTGTGTTTTATGTCTGTCGTTGTGTGTGTGTGTGTGGCTTTGGTCAGGCTAGCCAGCTGTGTCTATGCTGCTCTCAGGCGTCTCTCTTCATCTCTCCTCTTTTCCCCTCCTTGTCAAATTCCTTCTCCTTTCCTTTTCCGCCCCTCACTTTGCCAGTTTCCCCATCTTCCTCTCTCCGCCTCTCCTCGTCCCCCACTCCCCCCTCTCTCTGACCTTGTCTAGGGGGAGGGGGGTGTAGTTGAGAGGCTGCCCAACTGCAGCACTTTAATAAAACATATATGTAAGACACTATGTGTAAAAGTGTGTGTACATGTTTGTGTGTGTGCATGCATGTGTACACATCTGAATGCGTGTGCGTGTGTGCGTGTGTGTCTGGGGGCAAGGCTTTGTGTGTAGATACCCGTAAAGGCTGTGTGAGAGAGATAACAGCTGACCCAGGGCAACACTCTAATTGGCCCATGCACTCACTCTGGATATTGCTCTCTCTCTCTCTCCATCTCTATCGCTCCCTCTCCTGGGATCCCTCACTTTTCCCCCTGAATACTTTAGCACAGGAAGGAGAGGAGAGGAGGATGGACGAGATTAAGAGATAGACAGGGCCTTGGGCTATGGGCTTGAGACTCTATAACAAGAAGACACGGTTTAGATTGCAAACAAAGCCCTCGCACCTATGCGCCCGCACACACACACACACTCACCAGCCAGTTGACCCATGATACAAGTCAATATTTGACGCCAGTCCATATCTGGATAGGAGGCGTACGTGGAGGGGGGGGGGAGCGGGGAGAGAGACAGAAAGAGAGATAGGGATAGAGAGAGTCAGAGGTGGTCTACAAACCATCTGCTCGAGAAAATATTGGCCCGCGGCTGATTCTAGTTGATGATCCCTCCATCTTAGCATTCGTCCACCATTGTAAGATATTTTTTAAGCTATAGAAATGCATTTATTAACATCTACATTTGTTTTTGCCAGATGTATTATATTGCAGACACACAAATGCATATGTTTTAATTATATTATGTGATATAAACATTAAAAAAATTGAAAATATATATATATATTTTTTTAATCCTTAAAGTATCATTTTTGGAATGGTGTAATGTCTCTGTTTTCACTACAACAACAAAATACATATAATTTTGTCCTTGAAACATTTAATTGAAATGCTGTAGAATTCCATTCATTCCTATGGAGGAATGATCTTTCTGGGGAGTGCCAATATGGCTGACCAGTGGCTTCAAAGGCMCTCACTGGCCAACACATAGCATCAGCAATCCAGGGTTTATAAAATACACCATTGGAAGGAACACACAGCCAGGTAGCTAGATATATATGCACAGCGTTCCCCAACATTCCCCAAGGCCAGAGTGAGACTAACCCATCCTGGCTGTAATTGAGTTTAATAGGTAAAACAATTGATGCCTAAACTTTAACACTTCAGATTTTGACGTTTGGAACAACTTAGAAATGTGACATTTCTGAAACATGGATGAACTTCTAATTCTGACGTGAGACCATGAGAGCTAGTTCACACACAACCAAACACTTATGTGAAATGTCCTACATTGGCATTAGGCAATTTGAATCGGCCGCGAATAAGAGTAAATGCCCATTCCGAGAGCAACACACACACACACAAACACACACACACACACCGCACATACCGGAAAATAATACAGACATCAGTGCACACATCAGTAATTCTGTGCAGCTGGAAGGTGAAGCTGTAATGAAGTCGTTATTCTCCAGTCATTAAGGCTTGTCTACTTCAATCACCCTGAGCTCAGCTCATTTGACACAATCAATACACTACAAGGAGGGGGAGGTGTGTGTGTCAGTGTGTGTGTGTGTGTCAGAGTTGCCCTACGGGGACCAATAGTGCTCTATTAGAAGTCTAATATGCGATGTGGAGTATGAAATAAAAATGCTGATTTAGAATGTGTTCCCACTACAACAAACCGTGTCACCGATAATGAGAATAAGGGCTTGAACTTTACATAACAGTGTCTCGTTCCCACTGACAGTATTGTTTCTTTAAAGTGTGTGTGTGTGTGTGTGTGTGTGTGTGTGTGTGTGTGTGTGTGTGTGTGTGTGTGTGTGTGTGTGTGTGTGTGTTTCTAGCTTCATTAAACAGATATTATCCTGAGTTTATATTTGGTCACATTAGACCAGGGTTCCCCAACTGGCGGCCCGCGTGCCGAATTTGGCCCCCAGGGGGTTGTATTTGGCCCCCCAAGTTTTCTGAGCAAAAAAATACATATATATTGTTTTGTGTGGAATTTCATTGTTGGACATAGACTGTAAAAACACCAGGAAATCAGCTCCAAGTGATTTCAATTGAAGAAATCTATTCTCAAGTATTCCCATGCATAATAGAGAGACACGTGATTGTATACYAATGTAAGCAAGATTTGAAATGATTATGTTTTAGTCAAACATTATTTCTGTTTGGGCTTCTTGCGGTCAATTGAGAGTCTACAAATTATTTGTAATTAATTTCCGTCCCCCCGACCATCTGCTTCAGAAAACATTGGCCCGCAGCTGAATCTAGCTGGTGATCCCTGCATTAGTCTCTGGTGATGTGTAACAAGACAAGCACTGGGGTTAGACACAGATTGTGTGTGTGTCTGTTAACTTTCAGTACTCATATTAGCCTTTTCTCTCTAGCTTACTCTCCTCTCTATCTCTCTCTGCCTCTCAATTCAGCTCAAGTGGCTTTATTGGCATGGGAAACATGTTTACATTGCCAAAGCAAGTGAAATGGATAATAAACAAAGGTGCAAATAAATTATACAAAATTAACAGTAAACAGAAAACTCACTAAATTTCCAAAGGAAAGGTTTCAAATGTCATATTATGGCTACAGTATATACAGTGTTAAAGTACAAAAGGCAAATATATATATGGGTGTCACGTCATGACCATAGAGAGCCTGTTATTCTCCATGTTGGTTAGGTCGGGGTGTGACTAGGGTGGGTCATCTAGGTAATTATATATCTATGAGAGCCTGGCCTGGTATGGTTCCCAATCAGAGGCAGCTGTTTATCGTTGTCTCTGATTAGGGATCATATTTAGGCAGCCATTTCCCCTTTGTGCTTTGTGGGATCTTGACTATGGATAGTTGCCTAGTAGCACTATTGTTAGCTTCACGTTTCGTTTTGAGATTTATTGTTTTTTGTTTTGCTGTGAGTTTCACTTCATAATATATAGGCTGAACATCCACGCTGCGCTTTGGTCCACTTAGGCAGCTGTTTATCGTTGTCTCTGATTGGAGATCATATTTTGGCAGCCATTTCCCCTTTGTGCTTTGTGGGATCTTGACTATGGATAGTTGCCAAGTAGCACTATTGTTAGCTTCACGTTTCGTTTTGAGATTTACTGTTTTTTTTTTGCTGTGAGTTTCACATAGAAATAAAAGATGTGGAACCCAGATCACGCTGCGCTTTGGTCCACTTATTATAACGATCGTGACAATGGGTTGTATTAACAATGGTGTTAGTTCTTCACTCGTTGCCCATTTCTTGTGGCAACAGGTCACAAATCTTGCTGCTGTGATGGCACACTGTGGTATTTCACCTAATAGAAATGGGAGTTTATCAACATTTGATTTGTTTTCAAATTCCTTGTGGGTCGTGTGTAATCTGAGGGAAATGGTGTCTCTAATATGGTCTACATTTGGCAGGAGGTTAGGAAGTGCATCTCAGTTCCACCTCATTTTGGCAGTTGCACATAGCCTGTCTTCTCTTGAGAGCCAGGTCTGCCTATGGTGGCCTCTCTCAATAGCAAGGCTATGCTCACTGAGTCTGAACAAAGTCAAAGCTTTCCTTCTTTTTGGGTCAGTCACAMTGGTCAGGTATTCTGCCACTGTGTACTCACTGTGTACTCTCTCTCTCTCTCTCAACCTCACACATCTCCCAGACTCCTCTCTGTCCAAGGCCAACCCATGCTCAGAGCCAGGAAAACCGTGTAACCCATGCCTTGACGCAGCCAAGGCCTGTAACCTCAACGAAACCTGCAAGAGACAACGCTCCAATTACATCGCTATCTGCAACAAGCCTCCTCAGCCCTCACAGGCCAACCAGGAGCCTTGCAGCCGCAAACGATGTCACAAGGTGGGTGGTGGTTGGATTTAAGTCTGAAATGATCCTATCCCCTAGTAATACACTACTTCTAACGAGAGTCCCATCACATGGTGGATGACGATAATGATGATGATGTTGATGATGAAGACGACTATAATGATTGCAATTTGTCCTGTGTGTCCCCAGGCGCTGCGTCAGTTTTTTGAGCGTGTGTCGTGGGAGCTGAGTTACCCCCTTTTGTTCTGCTCATGTCCTGACCAGGCCTGTGCAGAGAGACGTAGACAGACCATCGTACCTGCCTGCTCCCACCAGGAGAAACACAGACCCTCCTGTCTAGAGCTACGGCGCAACTGCCGCTCCGACGCACTCTGCAGGTAGGCTACACACTCCCGCACACTCAAGTGTACACACGCATGTACACACGCATGCACAAACACACACTCAAGTGTGTACACTCATCAACACACGCATGCATGAACACACGCTCATACACAAACACACACACACAACCATACACACATTGAGCGCTGGGATCAGTCTTTTGGCTGCCTCAGGAATTAGATTTTCTCTCTTCCTCCTACATGATGTCCCAAATATCCCAGCGGTTTGTGCGGTCTGTTTGGGGGGTTTGGTGTTTGTGTGTGTACTGAAAGGCTTTCAGGGCAATTTAGAGAGTGAGAGAAAGAAAGACAGAGAGCAGAGATGGAGAGAGAAAGAAAAAGAAGGGTGAAAAGAAAGAGCGAGGGGGCAGAGGAGAGAGTAAGAAGAAGAGTGAGAGGGGAAGAGAAGAGAAGAGAGAGAGGTAGAGAGATTAAGAGAGAGGTAGAGGATGGTATCTGCGGGTATAACTTGGGGCCTCTGAGTTGGACGCTGATTGGAGCAGGCAGCCATGAACTCATTAGCTATGCAAATATTGTAAATATGTAATGACAATTAATTAAAGAGAAGATTTAGGCAGAACAAAACCCCTCTTTATAACCAAATACACACTCACAGATGCACCGGGGAGGGGGGGGTATTGCTTTAGAGCCCTATTAAAACGAGGTAGATTGGTCCTACTACTTTTCAAATGTGCAAAAATGTATCTGAAATGTGGCCAACAACTGTCGTTTTATATAATAACACAAAGATATGCACCCCATTATGACATACAAGTGTATGCGAAATGCAGCTGTAATTGCCATAGGCCTACACATCATTTTTCTGTGGGAGAGTTTCAGAAAAGCAAACTAAATCAAACTAAGTGCATGTTCTATATTCATAGCTGATGTGAAWTGTCCTACATGGCAGTAGCCAATTAGAATCTGCCGTGAATAAGAGTAAATGGCCATTCCGAGAGCAACACGCACACACACACACACACACGCACACACACCATAGCAAAATAACAAGGAGGGGTGACAAAGTAGGCTGTGTCGTTTTCATAATATTGACATCACTTTTACAGTAGCCTATCACACAACGACTGTGTGTAATGCTAATGACAACAAGAGTGAACGTTTCGTCCTGTACTACTGCGACATACAAAATGTTAAAAATGTCGGCCCTTCTGAAATGCAGCCATATACGCAACTCTCATTTTGCACACAAGAAAGAAATACAATGTTGAAGAGAAGCCCGACACACACCATAACCATCGATTTAAGATCACTTTACTGGTCAATTGCACACAAGGTCCAACCAGAATTTGACTTCCGCTTTTAACCCAACTCCTCCAAAAGACACACACACAGTTGTTTTTTGGAGAGGTGCGGGGAGCTGTCACACTGGGAGCCCAGGAGCTGTTCACTTGTAGACAGATTTCTCCTGTTGGAACCGGGAACCCTCTGATAACCCTCTGATTGCTGGCTCGCCTCTCTAACCGCCAGGCTACCCGCCACCCCAGGACAATGGACAGAAGGCTTCCACCAGTCAGTGTGATGAAAGGGTAACGTTAGATGCACCACCCAAGAGGAGCACCACGCCAGGGGTTACCTCCGAGCACAACCAATAGGCCACATTGGCCATTTTCTCAGCAAATAACGCAAAGCTGTATATCTATCAAAAGCAATTAGACCCGCAAAAACAAGAAATTACATTAAGAATCAAATACATCTAAAATATATGTATTGAAGTAAAAAGCAAACGCCTAAACTATATATTACATTAAAAAAATGACCAACAACCAGTAGGCTTACATGAGGGAAAACACATGGTTTTAGCTTACCATTTAGAAGAGTTGCAGCCTCCTCGATGCTGTGTTGAACCGTGCAAGGAAATATGTACTTCAGGGTGGAGAAGGAATTTTTGCACATTGCTGAAGGTGCCCCAAATGTTAATCCAAGTTTCAGTGCCAACAGCGCAGTCGGCCTTGCTGACAAAGGCCCGCTGTTATTTTGAAGAACACTGAGTGGGGTCTTTGTTGCTGCTGGGTGTGGTTGCGATTTCTCTTTGCAGGTCACAATAAACTCAGCTTCCACTAGTTCAGTTTTGGTTAGATCCAAGAACGGCTTGACCTTGTCACATCAAAATGTTTGGGCTCAGGATCCATGGTACACAGAGGCTCCACCAGTTGACTATTTGGTTTGCTAAATCGCGATGACATTTCCCCCAGCACGGCATCCAAAATGCTGAAAACAGTTGTTCACTTCTCATTTCCATCAACATGCTGATCCACTATGCTTTCAGTGCTCTTGCAGAGTTTTACTGATGAGTCTCCGTAGTTTGCTTGGAGCTGGTGTGCTCATGCCCTCCTGGCATTCACCCGAAATCTTTTAGAATTCAGCATCATATCGCAGTTTATCAACGCACCCATAAGTACTGTGGACAAGTTTGACACCGGTGTGGAGATCAGTTGCTTCAGACTGCAGTAACTTATTAGGAGGGTTGAGGAGCCCCAGGATATTGTGAATTGTTGTTAGAAATGAACTTAAAGCTCTGCTCTGTCACTGTTTTCAATAAGCCTGTGGCCTTGAGTCTCACATCTGTGCCATACGTGCAAGGAGATTCAAGCATCTCTGTGATGTTGTTACTTGATTTCAAAATGACTGACACACACCACAACCAAATGCGATTAAATTTAGCATGCAATATTTTCTGCACACCCCCCTGTTTTTCCCGGACAACACTCTAGCTGAGGCCGAACATTTGTTAGCGCTGACTCTGAGATAGATAGATGCCCCCCCACAAAATAAAATAAAATGGGTGAGAAGCACCTGTCCCATAGATCCGGGCCTGTCTCCTCTCCTCTCATAAATATACAGTAGGTGTTGTTAAAATGGGAGTGTAGGTTATTTCTGACCAATTATATTTAAGGTCAGCAGTGTCAGTTATACATTTCCATATTATTATAATTTCTCTGTGTTTGGTTTGTGTGTTTTCCCTCTGCTAATGTAAATATTATAATAAGGTGTTTCCCATGGGATAACTGTGAACCTGCTTCACTGTAACTGACAAGTCAGGGTCAGAGGGAGAGAGAGAGAGAGAGAGAGCGAGAAGAGCGCTGGGAGGAGAGAAAAAGGGATAGAGTGGAGAGAGAGTTGAAAGAGCGGTCGGGAGAGAGGAGTGGACAGAGAATCTATGTCCTTATTCGATATGCATGTGCACTACATTGGCTAGCCAAGGCTGTTAGCTTGGACACTAGAATACAGCATAGCAGTTAGCTGTCAGACAGTGAGTCTGTCTTATCTTTCAACACAGTTCTCTTATCGAATATGAATTTACACACACATACAAAAATACACACAAGCACGCGCACACACTCTGCCCTTTGATCGTTGTCTATGAGTCAGATACCACATCCACCACCACAGCTCCCCCAAAACCAAGGGCACAGAAGTCAGTGTGTGTGTCAACTTCAAAGGTTCCTGTGAAGCATTGCTCATCCATCCTAAGACACCTGAACGCATACCGACATAGACACCAAAACACACACAAAGGCATAAGCACACACTCCCATGGAATGACTGACCTCTATGAGAACGTCAACAGCGCAGTATTCAAACCTGTCAGTCATACACACACATGCAATGTAGTAAAAATGTGGTACGTGTTTTAATCACTTAATAAATAATCAACCAAATTCTTATTAGTGAAAACACTATAACTAATTGGTAGGTCTAACTTTACCAGTGACTTCTGTGAACTTTCATTATCCTCCCTCCTAATGAGGGAAATTCGAAAATATCTTAAAGATATGTGGGTTTTTTGGTAACAGAATGACAACACAAGGCAATATTTTTCTTACATTTACAGAAGGCCAATCATTTCTGCAAAACTAAATACACATGTTGATACTATTTGGCAGGGGTCTTTACTTCAAGACTATTGTTTTTGATGTATTTCTAAAACCTTTTAAGACTTTTTCTGCTAGATATTTTCTAAGATCCCATTTGACCAGAAATCAAAGCCTTTGCTTATTCCACATTTGTAGGATGGAAAGTTGTTGAAGAATATATATATATATATATATATAAAGTGCATTTGGAAAGTATTCAGACCCCTTGATTTTTTTCCCACATGGTGTTACGTTAAAGCATTAATCTAAAATGGATTCAATGTAATTTACACACAATACCCCATAATGACAAAATGAAAACAGGTTTTTAGAATTTTTTTACAAATGTATTAAAAATAAAAAAACGGAATACCTTATTTACATAGGTATTCAGACCCTTTGCTATGAGACTTGAAATTGAGCTCAGTTGCATCCTGTTTCCATTGATCATTCTTGAGATGTCTCACGCTGTATAATGATATGAGACGGGCGCAGGAATACGTAATAGGGTTTTTATTTCTCCACCCAGACTAAAGTGCATCATGAAAACGACGGGGACGAAGCCCAAAACAAACACATGTGTATATATAACACAGGGATGTAACCCAAACAAAAGAGTGAGGTGTAAACAGGGGACGAGACTCATAATAACAAGTGCACAATAACACGTACCACGAAAGCCAATACAACAGAGTACAGGTGGACAGACCAATGGACATGGGACAATAATCGACAAGGACAATGCGGAAAAGAGGGCACATATATACAATTACTAATCAGGGGGAATGGGAACCAAGTGTGAGTAATGAGAGAAGACAGTCCGGAGTTGGTGGTAATGAATCCAGTTCAGTGATGCCTAGAAGGCCGGTGACATAGACCTCCGGAGCTGGTGAACGGAATGATCAGCAGTACCGGGGGGGATCCGTGACAATATGTATCTACAACTTGATTGGAGTCCACCTGTGGTCCAATCAAGATTGGACATGATTTGGAAAGGTTATACCCCTCACTCTATAAGGTCCCACAGTTGACAGTGCATGTCAGAGCACAAACCAAGCCATGAGGTCAAAGGAATTGTCAGTAGAGCTTTGTGTCGAGGCAAAGAACTGGGGAAGGGTACCAAAAACTATCTGCTCATTGAAGGTCCCCAAGAACATAGTGCCCTCCATCATTCTTAAATGGAAGAAGTTTGGAACCACCAAGACTCTTCCTAGAGCTGGACGCCCGGCCAAACTGAGCAATCTGGGGAAAAGGAATGGCCTTACTGAAGAGCTCAGTGATGAGGTTTTGATGTTGGTGTGCTGTGACTTTTTTAATCCACACATAGTGTTGTGTGTTCCTTCCAAACAACTCAACAGTAGGTTCATCTGTCCACAGAATATTTTGCCAGTAGCACTGCGGAACATCCAGGTGCACTTTTGCAAACTTCAGACGTGCAGCAATGTTGTTGTTTTTGGACAGCAGTGGCTTCTTCCGTGATGTCCTCCCATGAACACCATTCTTGTTTAGTGTTTTACATATCGTAGACTTTTCAACAGAGATGTTAGCATGTTCCAGAGATTTCTGTAAGTCTTTAGTTGACACTCTAGGATTTTTCTTAACCTCATTGAGCATTTTGCGCTGTGCTCTTGCAGTCATCTTTGCAGTATGGCCACTCCTAGGGAGAGTAGCAACAGTGCTGAACTTTCTCCATTTATAGACAATTTGTCTTACCATGGACTGATGAACATCAAGGCTTTTAGAGATACTTTTGTAACCCTTTCCAGCTTTATGTAAGTCAACAATTCTTAATCTTAGGTCTTCTGAGATCTATTTTGTTCAAGGCATGGTTCACATCAGGCAATGCTTCTTGTGAATAGCAAACTCAAATTTTGTGAGTGTATTTTATAGGGCAAGGCAGCTCTAACCAACATCTCCAATCTCATCTCTTTGATTGGACTCCAGGCTAGCTGACTCCTGAATCCAATTAGCTTTTGGAGAAGTCATTAGCCTAGGTGTTCACATACTTTTTCCAACCTACACTGTAAATGTTTAAATTATGTATTCAATATAGACAAGAAAAATACTATAATTTGCGTGCTTTTAGTTTAAGCACACTATGTTTGTCTATTGTTGTGACTAAGATGAAGATCAGATCAAATTTGATGGACAATTTATGCAGAAATCCAGGTAATTCCAAAGGGTTCACATGCTTTTATTTTGCCACTGTAGGTCCTGTATTTCAGGAAGCTTGGCCCCAGTCATGTACTAGGCCATACGCACTATCCTCTGTAGTGCCTTACGTTCAGATATCGAGCACATAGCATACGAGGCGGTGATGCAACCGGGTCAGGATGCTCTCGATGGTGCAGCTGTTTAACTTTTTGAGCATCTGGGGACCCATCCCCCTCTCCTGAAGGGGAAAAGGTGTTGTCATGCCCTCTTCACAAGTGTCTTGGTGTGTTTGGACCATGATAGTTTGTTGGTGATGTGGACACCAAGGAACTTGAAACTCTCGACCCACTCCACTTCAGTCCCTTCGATGTTAATAGGGGCCTGTTCGGCTCTCCTTTTCCTATAGTCCACAATCAGCTCCTTTGTCTTGCACACATTGAGAGGGAGGTTGTTGTTCTGGCCCCACACTGCCAGGTCTCTGACCTCCTCCTTAAAGGCTGTATCATCATTGTCAGTGATCAGGCCTACCACTGTGTCATCAGCCAACTTAATGAGTCATGATTGTTGGAGTCATGCTTTCCCACACAGTCGTGGGTGAACAGGGAGTACATGAGGGGACAAAGCACACACACCTGAAGGGCCCCAGTGTTGAGCATCAGCGTGGAATATGTGTTGTTGCCTACCCTTACCACCTGGGTGCGGCCTGTCAGGAAGTCCAGTATCCAGTTGCAGAAGGAGGTGTTTAGTCCCAGGGTTCTTAGCTTAGTGATGAGCTTTGTGGGCACTATGATGTTGAATGCTGAGCTGTAGTCAATGAACAGCACTGTCACATAGGTGTCCCTTTTGTCCAGGTGGGAAAGGGCAGTGTGAAGTGCAATAGAGATTGCGTCATCTGTGGATCTGTTGGGTCGGTGTGCGAATTGGAGCGGGTCTAGGGTTTCTGGCATGATGGTGTTGGTGTGAGCCATGACCAGCCTTTCAAAGCACTTCATGGCTACTGTTGTGATGCTATGGGGCGGTAATAATTCAGGCAGGTTACCTTCGCTTTCTTGGGCACAGTGCTATGGTGGTCTGTTTGAAACGTGTAGGTATTACAGAGGGAGAGGTTGAAAATGTCAGTGAAGACAATTGCCAATGTGGAATCATGTAGTAAGCAAACATACGGAACATATGGAATCATATAGTAACCAAAAAAGTGTTAAACACATCAAAATATATTTGAGATTTGAGATTTTTCAAAGTAGCCACCTTTTGCCTTGATGACAACTTTGCACACTCTTGGCATTCTCTCAACCAGCTTTTTATTTTACCTTTATTTWACTAGGCAAGTCAGTTTAGAACAAATTCTTATTTTACAATGACGGCCTACCCCGGCCAAACCCTCCCCTAACCCAGACAACGCTGTGCCAATTGTGCACCGCCCTATGGGACTCCCGATCACAGCTGGTTGTGATACAGCCCGGGATCAAATCAGGGTCTGTAGTGACGCCTCTAGCACTGAGATGCAGTACTTTAGACCACTGCACCACTCGGGAGCTTCATCAGGTAGTCAAATGGAATGCATTTCAATTAACAAGTGTGCCTTGTTAAAAGTTAATTATCGCAGCARTCTGCAGCGATATGCCATTCCATCTGGTTTGCGTTATGTGGGACTATCATTTGATTTTGAATAAGACAATGACCCAAAACACACCTCCAGGCTGTGTAAGGGCTATTTGACCAAGGAGAGTGATGGAGTGTTGCATCAAATCACCCGACCTCAACCCAATTAAGATGGTTTGGGATGAGTTGGACCGCAGAGTGAAGGAAAAGCAGCCAACAAGTGCTCAGCATATGTTGGAACTCCTACAAGATGGTTGGAAAATACATTTAGATTTGTTTAACACTTTTTTGCTTACTACATGGTTCCATATGTGTTCTTTCATAGTTTTGATGTCTTCACTATTATTCTATAATGTAGYAAATTGTAAAAAATAAAGAAAAAGCCTTGAATGAGTAGGTGTGTCCAAACTTTTGACTGATATTGTACACATAGTGTATGAAAATGCTGCATGTCATGTTTCAAAATCGATATCTATCTTACCTCTATATTGTTTATGTCCTCCGGATTTGAGAAGACGAGTTCAATGGTAAGCCTATSAGGTAGCCTTAATTCTCGCACAGCATCTAGCCTAGCTTGCTCAATGCTATTTCACTGATTTATGACCACTTTTTTTCTCTGGCCTCCATTGATTTAGTCACCTTTTTTTTGACCATCCTACAATGGGAAAAACGCCAATAAATGTTGAACGAATTATGATAGAGCCATGACGTTTTGGCCATTGGTTTTCTTAGAGTATTATCTACACAATTACCCATTGGTCAAAATATGTGTTTTTGATTGAACACCCTATACCAAGCTAGGAAGCTGATGTCATATAGAAATATGTGTTTTTCATGTTAATGGTAGGGCAGAAAGAAATAGTGTACTGCTTTTGACCAGGGTCCATATGGCTCTGGTCAAACGTAGTGCACAATATAGGGAATAAGGTGCCATTTAGGACATAAAATTGAAAATAACTCTAATTAGAATCGAGGAAGACCGGATGAGGGAAATATTCACAACTGAGAAAGGCCCTTTTGAGTTTCTCTTTTGAGTTTCTCTTTTGAGTTTCTCTTTTGAGTGCACAGCGGCGACTTTGAACGTCCTTGGTGTTTTTTTTAATGGGCATCGAGACAAAACTGGAAGATATCAACAGGACATTCATGCTCGGCTCACTTTCCCTTCCCTTCCCCGTGAGAGACTGAAAATGTAAAGCAAATAATGATCTCTGTGAGTTTCTTTTTCCACTGGCTACCTATGCCTGCGGAGGTGTCTGGCACTCTACAGTACAAAGCAGACAGCTACTGTTTGGCCTTGGCTAACATCGTCTCTCTTACATAGCCTCATTCGCAATGCAACGAAAGACCGCTTACTTTGTCTTGAGGTAACATGTGAATGCGATGTAGTTTTTATCCAGCCTTCCATTATCATTGGCTTGTGTCAAAGTCAATTATTTTCCTTCTCAAATCAATTGGAGAGGACTTTGAGAATGGATGGTAGGTTGGGATTGAGACTCTTCAACAGTCAACAGCAAAAAGTAGTTGCTGGGTAGATAATCAATATCCATTGTAATTCAAAACAACTGATTCACCTTATTTTAGAACTACAGAAAACAATAATATCTCCCATAAAATAGCCGTACAATATGATTATAATGCTTACTGTAAGTACTATAGTGGGTGGTTCCAATGGCTTAGTGTGGTTAGAGCATGATGCTGGCAATATTAGGGTTGTGGGTTTGATTCCTGCATAGGCCGCGTATGTACAAAACATTATGGTCACCTGCTATTTCCATTACATAGACTGACCAGGTGAAAGCTATGATCCCTTATTGATGTCACTTGTTAAATTCACTTCAATCAACTGCAAAGCTGCTGGGTTTTTCAGGCACACACTGCTGGATTTTTCATGCTCAACAGTTTCCCGTGTGTATCAAGAATGGTCCACCACCCAAAGGACATCCAGCCAACTTGACACAACTGTGGAAAGCATTGGAGTCAACATGGGCCAGCATCCCTGTGGAACGCTTTCGACACCTTGCAGAGTCCACGTCCTGACGAATGGAGGCTGTTCTGAGGGCAAAAGTTGGCGGTGCAACCCAATATTACGAAGGTGTCCATAATGTTTTGTACACTCGGTGTATGTGTCACTGTCTTTAAGTTCCTTCGGTTGAAAAGCTAAAATGGCGATATTACGATGAGTGCTTGTCATTTGCCCGTGTGTGTGCATGTAGGTCAAGACTGGCTGATTTCCATACCACCTGTCAGATGACTGGTCACTCCATCAACAGCTGTCCCCATGATAACTACCACGGCTGTCTAATGGCCTACGTAGGCCTCGTTGGTGAGTACATACACGCGCTCTCTCGCAACTCAATCACTAAAGAAAACGCCATACCTTACCATAACTGCAGATACAGAGATATGACATGGCTTGCCATTTTAAATATGGCATGTGGGGCCGTCTGAAGATCATGAAGTGTTCCACGTCATCTTCTGTATGTTAGTAAAACTGGGAGAAATTAAAACCGAAACGAACCTTGAATTCTTTTGTTCAATTTAGGCATTGGAGTTATTCTTTGGCATTAATTCCGAGTGGTTACGGTTAGAGTTAAGGTTTGGGATAGGTTTAAAACAGAAAAAAAATACAACTAAACGATTGCCTAGCACTGGGATTGAGAACGCGATGCTCGGTTGAAGACCATTCTCAACCCTATCCCCAAAGGCCTAGCTTGTCGCAAGCCTACTAGATGGTATTAGGGGCTCGCGGTGCCCCTAGTGGATGGTAGGAAATTGCTATGTAAATTAAATGTCACCCCGTGCCATAATTTCACCATTTCAAATATGCCTACATATGCCGTAGTCCACTAGAGTTTGGCTTCCTCTATCCATTTAACAGCAATTTGCTGTAGGGTTTTCTATCCCAACAGAAGCGTTCTTCAAACGTACTCTCGGTTCTGAATATTGTCTACTCCCCCCCTCTGTCCAGGGTCTGATGTGACTCCTAACTACATGGACAGCAGTCCCAGTAACAGCACCATCTCTCCCTGGTGCTCCTGCAGAGGGACTGGCAACCAGGAAAATGAGTGTGACGCCTTCCTCAGAGACTTCACACACAACACCTGCCTCAGTGAGTGGAATGCAAGTGTGTGTGTGTGTGTGTGTGGTGTGTGTGTTGTGTCCCTCTGTGTTTCTTTTTCTAACAGTGACCTAGCTGTAATACCTGCACTCCATCTTTGCCTCTCTCTTCTTTCTTCTTCTCTCTCTCTCCTGCCTGTTTCTATAGAGAATTCCATCCAGGCGTTTGGCTATGGATCAGAGGGGAGTGTACTTCCCGTCACGGAGTCTTTGGCCACGCCCTTTCCTCCCATACAGCCACCCCTCAACTCTAAGCCCGCTCCCTCTCTCCAAGCCAATGACATCAAGCCTCTGGATAGCGCTTGTGTTTTCTCAACCTGTGCCAACCTTAAGGTGTGTGTGTGTGTGCCTGTGTGTGCGTGTCAATGGTTATCAATAGTGACGTTAGTTCATGTGACGTATCTATTTTCATAGTGTATAGGGAGCATCATGTATAAATTATTTAATCATCCGACACTTGACCGGCTGAGGAAATATCTAGTCCTGACGTTCTAAATATTCCGTAACTGGGATGGAGGCTGGAGGGGAAATACACACACGGACAGAATACATCGGGGTAACTGTGAGATGGATGGAAATATTCATGCTGTGTGTTCATGGATGAGTGTGTGTGTGTGTGTGTGTGTGTGTGTGTGGCTGTGTTGTGGTTGTGTGTGGGGTGTGGTGTGTGTGTGGTGTGTGTGTGTGTGTGTGTGTGTTGTGTGTGTGTGTGTGTGTGTGTGTGTGTGTTGTGTGTGTGTGTATACTGACTGTATGTTAAACTGTCAAGGCCTGCAGTGGCAGTCTAATCCCAGGACTTCTGCTCCTGCACGGAACCCCTGACATTCAGACTGATCACGAAGAGTCCGGAGGGTGTGTGTGTGTGAGAGGTGGTTTGTTATACTAGTTATTTATCTCTCAGTTCTCTGCTCTCTATTATCTCTTGATTTCCTGGCCATGAAAGAGTCTCCTGTTCTGAGAGGAGATATAGATCTGATTGGCTCTCCCACCCTGGAGACGGCAGGGATATGCTAATGAGACCCAGAGAGGGGCTGATGGGAGATAACTGCAGACTTTGGCGAGAGAGAGTGTGTTGGTGTGTGTTGTGACACACACTGTCCCTCGCAGTGTGAGAGTTAATCACAGTCTTCATTCTCTCCTCCTTCTGTAACTGTATTTAAAACATGAGCTGAATGTGAGATTCATCTGCAATATATGTGTGTATGTGTGTGTTGTTGCTTATGCTGTGTGTATGTTGATGCTGATGGTGTGTTTTTTTCCAGGATGGAGGACAAAAGTGCATTCCTTCCAATGACTTCGAGTGTGAAGAGGTGAGATGAGTGTTTGCGATTTGTGTGTGTGTGTGTTGTGTGTGTGTGTTGTGGTGTGTTGTGTGTGTGTGTGTTGGTGGGTGTGTGTTGTGTGGTTGTGGTGTGTTGTGTGTGTGGTGTGGTGGTGTGTTGTGTGGGTGGGTGTGTGTGTGTCTCTCTTTGACTGTTGACAGAACTCATAACAGTTTGTCTGAAAGCAGCAGCCCTCCATCGCCTCCTCCCCGTAACACTGTCCATTTCGCTCTCCTCTCCACGTTCTGTCCATCTGTCATATCTGCTTTACTCTTCTCTGCATCTCCATCTACTCTGTCCATCCATCTATAAACATCTCATCACTATGTTCATCCATCCATCTATTCACTCATAACTCAATCCTGTCATGCTGCTCTTTCTCGTCTTCGCTCTCTTTTCAAAGCACATTTACATCAGATGACTAATTCGCTTTCCCTCTTTCCTCTCTCTTCTATTTACCTTTACATGACCTCTCCCCCCCCCCCCCCACCACCCCCCCCCCCCCCCCCCCCCCCTCTCTCTCTCCCGCTCAGGCGTTATTGGCCCAAGGTTCTGTGGACTCTGAGGGAGAGGAGGAGAGAGCACAGCGCTCTGCAGCAGCCTCTGGACCCCTGGGTGTGAGAGGGTGTGTGAGTGTGTATGTGGCCATGCTGGGGCTTCTGCTCCAGGCTCTGTAGCACACATACTCACCTGACCCCTAACCTATAAACCCCGTCCTCGGGGTCAGACAGGAAGCTAGAACGCCACGCACAGGAACTTCTGTGACATCCCATCCTCCACTACCATGTCAACCAAAACAACAACAACAACATCAATAGAAGAGCCGAGAGAAGAAGAGAGCAGAGGATAAGAGAGGAGCAAAGTGAGAATGGAGAAGTGAGGAGATGATGAGGATAAGAGAGGAGGGGAGAGAGAATAGATGGGCACTGATCCTACAGCACAGAGAGAAAGAGAACAATAGAGAGAACATGAGACAGATGCTGGATCGACTGAAGGATGTTTTGATGGATCACCAGAGAGACTTGAGCCTCTGATTCTGTCCTATTCTCCTACCCGAAACATTGAGGACTGAGTTCTACATTACCATACTTTGTATTGATGCGTTTTTCTGAGTGCATGGACACTTTGGCTGAGCTGGCAGTTCTGATGTCTTAACTGGTAGAGAGTACAATGAGCTTGTGAAGTGTGCTGCCAACAGACGCACTTGTTAAAATAATCTAATTGGAGACTGCACCTCCAGAAATTCATGCTCATACACATTTTAAAAGAGACTGTAAACCTCATGTGCGGAGAATGGGACAGAGCAACAATCAAGGAGAGGACTAATGATCTAGAGCCAGTGACTATATACTTTGATTGAATGAACTATACTGACATTGGACCGGACAGTACTGACTCTATTGTGATTGGAGCAGAAAGTCCAGAGAGGCAGGACTGTTCCTCTGTCTCTTACCTCAGTAATGCACACCACCTTCACACACACACAGACACAAATCACAACGCTGCATCTCTCTCTCTCTCGCTCCCTATAGTCCTCACTGCCTGGTAGACAGGGTTAACACACATGTGTGAACACACATTCAAATATATACACACACACACACATACATATATATACACATACAGCTGAAGTCGGAAGTTTACATACACTTCGGTTAGAGTGATTAAAACTCGTTTTTCAACAACTCCACACATTTCTTGTTAACAAACTATAGTTTTGGRAAGTCAGTTAGGACATCTACTTTGTGCATGACACAAGTCATTTTTCCAACAATTGTTTACAGACAGATTATTTCACTTATAATTCACTGTATCACAATTCCAGTGGGTCAGATGTTTACATACACTAAGTTGACTGTGCCTTTAAACAGCTTGGAGAATGCCAGAAAATGATGCCATGGCTTTAGAATCTTCTGATAGGCTAATTGACATCATTTGAGTCAATTGGAGGAGTACCTGTGGATGTATTTCAAGGCCTACCTTCAAACTCAGTGCCTCTTTGCTTGACATCATGGGAAAATCAAAATAAATCAGCCAAGACCTCAGAATTTTTTTTTAGACCTCCACAAGTCTGGTTCATCCTTAGGAGCAATTTCCAAATGCCTGAAGGTACCACGTTCATCTGTACAAACAATAGATGCAAGTATAAACAACCATGGGACCACGCAGCCTTCATACCGCTCAGAAGGAGACACGTTCTGTCTCCTAGAGCATGAACTACTTTGTGTGAAAAGTGCAAATCAACCCGAACAACATCAAAGGACTTGTGAAAATGCTGAGGAAAAGGTACAAAAGTATCTATATCCACAGTAAAACAAGTCCTATATTGACATAACTGAAAGGCCGCTCAGCAAGGAAGAAGCCACTGCCCAAAACCGCCTAAAAAAGCCGAGACTACGGTTTGCAACTCTCATGTGACAAAGATGTACATTTTGGAAGAAATGTCCTCTGGTCTGATGAAACAAAAATAGAACTGTTTGGCCATAATGACCATCATTGTGTTTTGAGGAAAAAGGGGGAGGCTTGCAAGCCGAAGAACACCATCCCAACCCGTGAAGCACGGGGGTGGCAGCATCATGTTGTGGGMGTGCTTTGCTGCAGGAGGGACTGGTGCACTTCACAAAATAGATGGCATCATGAGGGAGGAAAATTATGTGGATATATTGAAGCAACATCTCAAGACATCAGTCAAGAAGTTAAAACTTGGTCACAAATAGGTCTTCCAAATGGACAATGACCCTAAGCATACTTCCAAAGTTGTGGTAAAATGGCCTAAAATTTTCTTAGGGATAGCCCCCTTTTTTAAATTTTCGCCTAAATGACATACCCAAATCTAACTGCCTGTAGCTCAGGCCCTGAAGCAAGGATATGCATATTCTTGGTACCATTCGAAAGTAAACACTTTGAAGTTGTGGAATTGTGAATTGAATGTAGGAAAGAGAATATAACACAATAGATCTGGTAGAAGAAAATACAAAGAAAAAACACAATATTTGAAATGCAAGAGATAGGTCCCAGTTCCAGCCATCACTCTGGTTGTAATTCCAATAGTGTCGACAAGAGAGCAGCAGTGTAGTTGCAAAGTTTCAGACGGATAACGTGAAGTATGAGCGAGCTACATGACATTTAGTGTGAAGTCACCCAGGTACATTTGGGCAAATCGTGAAAGAGACATTTGAATGTCTGTATACTTGGCTTGGACTTTGATTTAGCTTTTCCAGTATTAGTAGCTATATTATATAAGTTCAACATTTGCAAAACAACCAGTTTTCATAACTTCATAACTCTGAATATTCTTATAATTTTTGTTCAAAAGGAAAAGGCATGCTGTCGTACAAGGTTAGTAGCTACATTTTACGACATATACAGGGTTTCCGGATACTCCCGTAAAGCCCAGCTCATTGGCTATCTAGCTAGCTTTGTTTGACCCCGATTGGTGCTTATTTGACAAAGTTAGTCGTTCAAGTGAAGACCGCCCGCGTCATCGGCGTGCCATGAAGGCGTCGCTCTCTGACCAAATATGGTGTCCTATAGGATATACTACACCCCTAATGATATAGTGAAGTCTGGTTACGTTCTAGGATCTCTGAGGAATACATAAACGTGATTTGGCTGGTTGAAACAACGTTTAGGGTTAGATTTTCACAGATTCCTTTCTTTGGAATGGAAATACAAAATCGATCGTGCATGCTATTTGGACCTTTTTAGGATATGAAAAGGATTTTATCTAACAAACGACACTTCCTGTTATCTCTGGGAACCTTTGGATGATAAATCAGAACAAGATTTCAGAATGTAAGTACACATTTCACCTTCAGAGGTGAATTTATCAACTATGTGGTGAAAAAAGGTGTGTTGTGTTAAGAGCTCTCTCAAACAATAGCATGGCATTTTTTTCACAGTAATAGCTACTGCAAATTGGACAGTGCAGTTATATTAACAAAAACTGTAAGCTTTCAGCCAGATATAAGACACTTATATGTATCGACAATTGCTGCTTACTCTAAAATCTGCGATCATGATGCAAGGCGCTGCATGATTGTAACAACTGTCCGTTGATGGGACCCTCATCCTAATTAAGGACAACAAAGTCACAGGTATTGGAGTGGCATACAAGCCCATGATCAATCCTATAGAACATTTGTGGGCAGACTGAAAAAGTGTGTGACGAGCAAGAGTAGCAACAAACCTGGTGCTCCAGTTACTCCAGCTCTGGTCACGAGAGGAATGGGTAAAATTCACCCCTAACTTATTGTGGGAAGCTTGTGGAAGGCTACCTGAAATGTTGTGACCCACGTTTAAACGATTTAATAGCATATGCTACCAAAACGTAATTGACGTGTCCTTTGTACAACTTCTGACCCGATGGGGAATGTGATGAAAGAAATAACGCTGAATAGTAAAGTAATATCTCCTACTATTATTCTGACATTTCACATTCTTAAAATAAAGTGGTGATCCTAACTGACCTAAAACAGGGAATTTTTACTAGGATTAAATGTCAGGAATTGTGAAAAACGGAGTTTAAATGTATTTGGCTAAGGTGTATGTAAACTTCCGACTTCAACTGTGCGTACATGCATACACACACACACACACACACACGTGCATAAACACCATCTGAATGACACCTTGCAGACACTATTGTAAGTTGAAGTGGTTTTCTATCTCAGTTGTGTTGTTGAGAACTGCTAAAGGAAAATGGAGTCGATGTAAAAACATGATAAAAAAAAAAAAAGTCTCACTTCACAACTGTGTGCGGCAGTTTGAGTGTATACATTTGTATTATATAGCTGTGTGTGTGTGTGTGTGTGTGTGTGTGTGCCTGCGTGCATCCGTCCGTGTGAGCGTGAGTGCGTGTGTGTATTATAATTGTGTGTAATATACCTCTGAGACTGTGGAGTATTTTTCTATGTTGGAGACGCGGAACGCGGACGTGACACACACTTGTTGGGTGTAACACAACTGTTGCTATGGAGACTGGTGGTGCCAACACTCATTTGTGTCAGGTCTTATTGTACTTGTCATCTTTTATTTTCCTGCCGGGAGACAGAGGGAAAAAAGAGAGGAGGAGAGAAGAAGAAGAAGGAGAGAGAACATGAGAGAAGTTAGAGGAGGAGGAGAAAGGAGATGAGCGGAGGCTTATAACGTGCAGGTTTCTATGTAAGCTTTAACGGAATTACAGCAGTGTATATGAAATATGTGTCTAGAGGCCTCAATAAAAACCTCTGTAACATTGCCTGAGTTCTCTGTGTGTTTGGCTGAAGAAGTCATGTGATCTGTCTGTTTGCGTTTTCCTACTTCAAATCAGCAATGGTTTTATTTAGTACAAATACTATATTCAACTTACGCAATAAGGCCCGATGGGGGGTGGTATATGTCCAATATGCTACAGCGAAGGGCTGTTCTTAGGCTTGATGCAACCGTGATATACCACGGCTGTCAGCCAATCCGCATTTAGGGCTCGCACCAGCCAGTTTATAATATGTTATAACTAGTGTAGTATTACTATATTTATATACTATGGTATTCACTTTTGTGTTTTTGCAGACATTACTGTAGTATTTACTATAGTGTTTATGTTTTATTATCTTTGACATAGAAGTGGGTGTTTTCTTCTTGAATCCTACTGGACACATACTAAAAGAGCACATTTTCCATAACCTGTAAGTAAGTATGAATGGCTAGGTTCAGAGCTTCTGCTCTTTTCTATAACCTGTAGGTGGGTAGGACTGGAGCTGGGATAGTTCAAGCTTCTGCTCTTTTCTATAACCTGTAGGTGGTATGACTGGAGCTGGATAGTCAGAGCTTTCTGCTTTCTTAACTGTAGGTGGTATGACTGGAGTGGGATAGGATAGCAGTTTCTGCCTCTTTTCTATAACTGTAGGTGGGTATGCCTGGAGCCTGGAATAGTTCAAGTTTGCTCTTTTCTTACCTGTT